>NW_015150604.1:93772-154127 GCF_000732505.1 Cyprinodon variegatus
TATATATATATATATATATATATATATATATATATATATATATATATATATATATATATATATAAGCAACTACTTTAATAATACAATATTTCTTTAAAGTTTTGTCTTTATTTTTATTTTAAAATATGGTGAATTGATCAGATTTTAAGTAATATACATTGAGTTATTTAATGTCATTATTCAAGCTGTATTATATATATATAATGATACATTCATTATGTCATTATTTATTTGGTATTGAAATACTGTTTTAAATAATTTAATTACATTTAATAGCCAGATTGGATATTTTACAGGACATTTGTTTATTTTAGTATTTTTTTTTCTTTTTTTAAGCTTGTCACTTTGGGCCTTCCATACTTCTCATGGCTCATATTGCAATTATTATTAAAATTATTTCAAGACCCCACCTGTGGTCTAAGGGGAAATTGTTGTAAATTCTTTTCAGACTTTATTGGCACAAAAAAAGGAAAAATACAAAAGCACATTTTGAAGGTTAAAATGAATAGCTTTTTCTTCAAGAACTTTAAACTTGAACTTAACTCATATGTAAATATAGGAAAAGAAACTAGGGTAAGAGGAGTTCAGATAAATAATTAGCTATTTCTATTTGTCATTAAAATGTACCTTTGATGATTATTTCTTATAAATGACCAGTGGTAAGGATTCACTATTTAGTTTTACTTTACTAAAACTCATTCTATGCCCCAACTACTAAGCCAGTTAACAAGCATGCATGTAAGTCAACTCTGATTTAATAAGAGGAGTGCATGGAAACCAGAACCAGTTAACCCTTCTGACAGTAAGAAATTTATGGAGACAGATGACAAGAGCAGGATGTATGTCAAATGCGAACAAGCCCCAATGGAGCAGTGATGCCCTCTGTTTAGTTTCACAGGAAGCAAAGAGTGAACATGTGTTCTTATAAAAAGGCTCTTGTGTTTTCACTTCTTTTTTTCCCGATCCAAGTGGTCTTAGGTCTTAATTATTTTTCAACAATTCTTAATTGTAATGTAATATATAAATTGGCACTGAGCTTTACCACAAATTCAGGGAAACACAGAGTTATTAAACCAATGAATTATTGAAAATAGCATACCTCGCACTGCAGTGCTCACAGAATATATATTTTGAATCTTTAGAGATAAACTGGTGCATAAATACTCACAAAATTCTAATTAACTACACAAAGTATGTTCTAACCCCTCAAAAGTAGAATATAAAACACTGATCTAGATTTGTCCAACTATACAATGGATTATTAAGTGTTTTCCAAAAGGTAATTATGTCTTTTTGTAACTCTGAAAAATACCTCTTCTAAGGTGGTAGTAATTGCACTACAATTCCCAAATAGTTGGAGGATTATCTCTGAAAAAAGATGCAATAACCTGAAAGTCTGAAATGATCTGAAGTGAAACTCTATTGCAGATGGGAACATTTTCAATGTTTTCTTTGTCAAAAACATTTATTTTTTCTTTTTTAAATTTACAGTAGTTCAAATTACATTGCATCTTAACGTGCAGAAATAACAAAATATGACTAACATATCTCTACAATGAAATAATGTTAAGCAATTTTAACAGCAAGCTGTTGAGTTGCATTAAATATAGACCTCCTACGCACTTGCCAAAAACCATGATCTTTGCAAAACGCTATAAAATCTTGGCAAAACTTTATTCCCAGGTGATGCGGCAACAGTGTGGTCTGCGAATTGAAACACAAGGGATTAACTTTGTGCTGGCTAGGCCATAAATAAGTCATGTTGCTGTATCATGTGTGCCCAGACCTGAATGCAGGTCCTTAACCCTTTTTTTTCTTTTTCTTTTCTTAAAGCCCACCATGGAGGTCCTACACAACCAACTCCACCCACTTTCCTTAGCTAATTTATACCCATCCTCTCCTCTTGGAAAATGTCATAGTTGCTGTGATGGCTGAGGGAAGGGGTGTGGAATATGTGGAATTTAGATCAGAGGTGGTGGAGTTCCTGCTGCAGTGGAACGCTGACAGGTTTGCCTGTGCGTTCACAGGAAAAGCTGCTAAAACATTTGCTGATGGGGAAAAGCTGGGTGCTCAGGACATGTGAGTGGCGGTTTGAGGAAGCAGTAAATGTCATCACCGATTCTTAATTACTTGGTGTATCCCCACTCTCCACTGTGGAGGCTCTAAGGTTTTAAGGGGAATACTCAGGTGGGAGCACATTGTGGTTACTGGCTTTCTCATTATATCAATATAAAGAGTACAAACATTTATAAAATACTACGCTATGAATATTATAGTAACCCGTTTTTAATAAGACAGAGTATTCTTAGCTTACCTCTTATTATTACATTTTCTATAAAGAGTTTAAAGTTACCATCAGGTTTATATATTTTTTCCAACAGTCTAGATCTAGAACTAGTTAGTTATATGGTTTACCGCAAAATTCTTGCATCTAAATTGGCAGATTTTGATGTTCTAATTCCTGCTGGAAAAATCAAAGATTCTTTCAATTTATATTTTTAGCGATTATACATTTATTTTCATGCCCCAACTCAGCAACTAATTTCTCCCAGGTCATTTTTTCAGAGTGTTTTCATTTTTTAAGGGCTGCCCAGTCCCTGTACAACAAAAGCAATAGCCCTCTACTGATTTGCATGATTTCAGACACGTGATGTCATTTCTTCCCCTCCGACTTCTATTTTGCACTTTTAACCAGAAACTTTGTATTAATTCATCAATAACTGGTGTAATAATTTATACTTTCTTCTAGAATATTATGCTTATGAAATCTGCAAATAAATGTTCATGTTCCTATGAATTCACTTGCATTTTATTATCGTTTTTGTCTTAAACTCTTTGGATATAAGTAAACAGATTGCATGTTCTAGCCCTTGACTAAACACAATATTTAAGTTATTTTCAGCTTCTAGATGATGTCATTTGCACTATTTAAATGCCTTTGTTTTAGTACAATAAAAGTAGAATTTAGAAAAATTAAATATCCTTCATTGTCTAAAGAAAATGTCAACCAGGCAGGTACAAATTAACGATTGCTTGATATGCAGCAAACCACACTACTTTGGTTAATTTAAGACTTCAAGCATAAGCTCACGAGTTGATCCAAAGGAATGCCTTACTGTATAGACTCAAGAAACAAATGATTTCATCTTGATCCACACTTTAAATGTTTTGGCACAGAGGTTCAGATAGAATAAATGTCTCCTCTTCAACACTGAAGAAGTTAAATAAGAGCTTGACTTCGTTCCTAAAGACCACAATGGGATATCAGTCTCTCCCCTGAGTAGATAACTTTTCCTCGTACATGCAGTACTATTCATCCTCCCACTCACAAATTAGAAAAGGAAATGTTTCCATCACTTGTGAGACACAGCTATCCAGCAGAACAGCCCATAAACAATCAGAATGAATGAATTATAAAAGGAAACATCTGCTTTAAAGGGATGTGGAGGGGATGAAGGGTAAAGGTTAGATCCTAAACATTGAAAATGATAAAGAATAGAGGGAATATTATAACGTTTTTAACTGTCTGTCCCTTCTATAAGCTGATCATCACAGATGCAAATCTCAATTTTAATCCTTTTTTTTTTTGGTAATGAGAGGAAAAGCAGTTGGTTTTCAGCTGCAACTCGTAAAATCCTTGTCCTGGTAAAACATTTAATACTGTGGCCCGGTGAGCTTTTTAAACAATGACTTTGGTGTAAATCAAGACAAAAACCTATGTTGGTTTCAAGTGTGGGGGTGGTGGGAGGCTTACATTAAACTCACTTGAATCATTTAAGTCTTTGCCTGAGAGCCAATGTTTTGGGCTCTTAAGTTCACCTTAATGTTGTTCACCAGTAACTTAAGCTTCATTTGTCTTTCATTCTGAGAACTCTAAGACTGTTTGCTTAGGTCATCGCCTCATAATGTGTTGACTCTTTAATTTGACCCTTTTTTTAATGGAGAGTATATAAAAGGATCAGTTAAATATTTGCTGCTTGGAAGGTAAACCTGGTTGAACTGGAAAATTGTGACCAGAGAGCTTCTCCTTTATCATACATGAGTTTTGACCTTACCATGTTTGTTAGGTTATTTTCTTTGGATCAAAACTTGATGTTTAGCTTATGGTTTTCTTACCTTATTCTTTAAATAGCATAATTGGCTGTTGAGCTGCTTCAACATTCATTACATCTTGTCTGGTATCCACATCTGAGGATCCACTTGCACATTCATATAATCTCATTTTTTTATTACCCTTGAAACATCACAAAAATGGCTGCCTTTCTTATAAACCCATTTCAATCATCTCCATTTCATTTTATGAATGCCTCTTTTCTTCATATATGTCCTACTCAACCCTACTACCCTATCTTTTTAATGCTCTTTTTTATATTAGAAAGTCCTTTTCTGTATGTATGACAGATATGTGTGGCATCTGGACACTGTTAGCCTGCCATGTCATGTCCAGATGTAGCCTAAGCCAACAATGTGGTAAGTCTGATGTAGAAAGTGTGGCTTTATTTTCCCGGTTGATACGTGCAATTACATGCCAATATATCAGCTATGTCCATCACTTTTCTTCTTTAACTTTTCCATTTTAGTTTTTGTTTTAGACACCACACAATGCCATTTTATCTATAGATATTTTGTGCAAAATGTGCTCTAGGGTCGCTGAAATCCACATCAGATTTCTGGTTTTCTTTCCTGGCATGTTACCCATCTGATTCTAACTGTTCTTCATATTTCTTCTTAACCTGACTTTAACAACTGTTTTCCATATAATCCTGGTTTGGACTCATAAACTACCCCTTTAAGTAAAGTAGCTTTACCATAAACATCTTCTCTCTTGTTAAACACTCTGGGGTTAAAAGGTCCACGGACCCCTCCCTTGGTCTTCTCCATAGCTCCGCAGTTTGTAATGTCATCTAGGCTTACTTTCTGTATGGTCTTCCCACACTTTAGCGCTGATTTGTTAACTTTCTTCTATTTGTTCTGCCTTCCAATTCAGTTTCTCCATTATTTCTTTATGTAGAAAATATTTGTGTGCCTTTTTTGTGTACATTTTTTTTTTCTTTCCTTTTTTACGTCCTAATTCTTTGCAGAATTGTATATTTTTTTGATATAGGCAGATTTTGGTTCAAAGGACTTGGAAACACAACTAAACTGACAATTTAATTTCGTCCCCACCGCCATCAGACAGCTGAATGTTGAAAAAACTGAAAATCATGTCACAGATTCGGCATCAAACTGCCCATATCAATGCGTTTTTTTTGCACCATGTTTTTTTCTCCCATAATGTTTACATGTGAACACGGCTGTACTTTAAGAAAATGGGAACGTCACGAGACATGTACAAAACAAATTTCATTTTATTTAATACACTTTTTGTATACAAAATTACAATAAATGTTGTGTAAGTCTAAAGTCTAAGTTTAATTTGGATCAAAATCTGGAAGACTGAATAAAGTGGTCTGCCCATAAAAAACACAAATTACTGAAAAAAACATCCCCCTAAACACAAAAAATAAAAGTTGAAAAAGCAAACAGAGAACCAATGAACAGTCGGAACAGAATAAAAGGATGCTCAAGGAATAAGCTATATGAGGGAAATTATGCACTACATGTTAACTCAACACTGTTTAAAAGTAAATTATACAGTCTACATTTTCTCAATGGTTTCTTAATTCTATTTATTTAACATCTTAGTGTTTTACTTTACATCATCTCCTAGAATAAAGTTGCTTAAATGCACCATACAAGAAGTCATAAATTTTCCTGGCCTTTTACTCAGACATTAAATTATGGTAAATCGTTCATCAAAGATTTTTATCCACATTCATAATATTATTTTATCGTTTCCTAAGTGAATTTAAAAAAAAAGAAGGAAAAAAATCCAGACAAAAATGTAGTTATTGTTAAAAGTTAAATGCTTCCTCTGGAAATGATTTTGTTTTGTTCTTTGCAACATGTGAAATTGTAAAGGGAACTGACATAAGTGTGTATAGCTGGTAAAAAGGAAGAAATGAATGAGTGATCCATTCTAAAGTCCGTGGCCGTTTCCCTATGCCCATCTGACCCATGTGATAGAACACATGGACCACTGTGTCTGGTACAATGGGACCCTGAATAAAGTTGGATCTTTTCTATTTTTCTTACATTATTGCATAAAAAAAGATGAAGATTTTCCTGCAACAGCAACATAAATTAGGGACTCTAAGCCAAAAAAAAGGTGGTCAGAAACAGATTATTTGCTTGAGCTGTTAGCTCTTATATGTGCTGTGTCTACTAGTACCAACTCCGTGGTTAGTAGACTAAATACAGGAAGGAGCTTGTTGAAAAGTGTAAAACGATATACATTTATGTTGGATATCCTTAAAGTCTCATTGAACGCTAGGAAGAAGTTGCTAGATTTTTCCCTTGCCATGATAAACGAAAGTTTTTAGAGGAATACAATAACATAGATAGCTGTACTCTCGAGTAGTTAAATAGATTTGTCGACCAACACCAACGCAGTTTAGGAGAAGAGCCTGTGCTAATTTTACTTGCTACAAATCATCACAATAATGAAAATTATTTTAAATATTCCAGATCATCTTACAGTCTATTGATGAAGCACCGCGTTAAAGGATTTGAAACACTGTCTGAGGTGGAGTCTATATGCTAAAAGCTTGATATCTAAAGGGATATGGTTAGAAACAGGATCATTTTAAAACAGCTGTCAGTCATAAACGGTAAGATAATATGAACAGGTTGGCTCAAAGATTAATTCATCACAGATTCCAAAAAGAATAAAGTAGAGAATTAGTTGAACACCTAATGATGGCAAAATGTTTGACATAAGTGTGTGAAGCTTCTATTTTTTTATTCCTGCTATGATTAAACTCAACGCTTCACTGGTCACTAAAATATGTGAGTCTTTTGCTTCTGACTGGTCTTACCAGTCATGGCCAGTCAACTTGATCACCTTTCTCTACCATTTTTCCTACTGAATATCACACATACAACCTAAAGAAACAAATACAGGAAATAATTTGGGTTTGATATGGTTAACTTAAAAAAACAACAACTTTGGATTTCAATTCAGAGTCGAACTTTTTCACTTCCAGATGTTTTTGATCAGCGTCTTCTCAATTGATAACCTCTGCTGTTTTGGAAATGGAAGCCCAAATTATGCTGTACCCACAAACCACATGCTAACTGAAGAGTAAACTTAAGTCACGGTGAGAATCATGATTTCGATAAACATACTGTCAGTTGATGTCAAATTAAAGAGAAGCTCTGGGTCAAATGTTGGGTTTGTTTACAGTCCATCTGCTTACTTTCTGGTTTCACCTCTTAGTTGTCTTTTTTTTTGTGTGTGTTGATATAAGAAAAGCCAGAAACTAGAACCGTCTTGAGTGCTAATAAGGGAAAACTTTTTGCTAAAACACTGGATCGTTTGTCTACGGTAGATTATTTCCACAGTTATCCCAAACCTCGTGCATGCTTCGCTTCCTTATGAAACCTAATATCATCCCTTTCCTCGTGTCAAATAACCCCAGATTATCTTGTGTATTTTTTTTCTCACCTCATCCTCTTCATGGATTATTGTTTAAACTGTCTAGAGGTCACTGCCAACAGCACTGTGGTATCGGAGCAGTTTGAGAACCAGTGTCAGTCAAACACATTAATTTCCTCCCTGTGTGTTTGGTTTTGTAATCGGGGGGGGGGCACACATCAGGATTCCCTCGGTTTATTTTAATAGTCGCACACATGCAGATACGAGAAGGATTTCCTACAAAAGTAAACATCAGAAGGTTATGGATCAAGCCAGAATAAGGGGGTGTGACCTTTCTGTTGACCTGGAAAAATGTGCATAATATTAGTGTTAATTGCCTAGTAAAGTGTGTGTTTTGGATAACTCCCCTATTTAGACAACTTGCATACCCCCCCGTCTGATAAATCTTACAGAGCAGGCCTCATACTGACTGTATGGCTTTATGTGTGTGCGCAAGAGAGTGTGTATCGGCTCAGCTGTCTGCTGCAATGTGGTGATTACGTTCACCCGCTGTTTGCTTTGCAGTGCCACACATTCCACAAAGCCTTAATTGATTCAAATTATGTGGCTTTCGATTTTGGTGTTTTATTTGGGATTCCTGATTTGGAACGTTTTTATTGTATTTGGAACGTTGCTGCAGAAGGCCCCTGTTAAAGCCTACTACCTTGTGACTCTCATCAAGGAGCACCAGTGGGTTGGCAGTAAATTTAACTGCTTTATTTAAATGTTCTGTTTCATATTTGACTTTTTTGTGTCCTCCTATTGCCTAGAGAAATGAAAGCCACTCACTGTATGGCATATTCCCTCTGTGCCAAAAGCTGTCCATCTTAACCCCCCCCCCCCCCTCTCTCTGTAACCAGAGGGTTTGTCCCTCCAGGGTACACCTGGCTCGTTCCCCACTTTCACAGCATACATGTTCACTGTGACTTAAACTGCCAGATGTTATGAAAGGCTCTATTGAGACAGACGTTCAGCTCATAAAAAAGGTATATCTCGATAGCTTCTGCGACCAGACCATGTCATCTGATTTACATGGGACTCTCAGTCGTACCCCGGTGGGAAAGACAAACCCAGTCTGGATTTGTAAATGCAATGCCAAATGTGTGTCTCCTTCTCTTTTCCTGCCTGGAGACATAAAGCGATTTGTAAGAAAAGTACACTAGAGCTTTTTTTTTCTGTTTGGGTGTGTGTTTGAAATGGTTGAAAAATGTAAGAGAGCTGGTAAAAAAGACAGAGCAAAACCTTTCAGGTGAAAAGGGAAATAAGAAACGCTGACATGACAGGATTGGCAGAGCAATGGAGTCGATGTAAAGTGAGCTAAAATATCAAAAACATGAGAAAGAAATCTGAAATCTTGTGAACCGTAGTGGTAAAAAAAAAAAAAAAAAGTGGTTCATATAATCCCTAAGACAAATTTTGCAATTTGACATGTTACATCCCTAATATTTAGCATATTTTATTAAGATTTTATGAGATAAACCATCATAGATTGTGTATTGTAGAGTGGCAGGAATATAGCTCTTTTTTTATGTTTTTCAGAATGAAAATCTGAAAAGTGTGGCATGCATTTCTGTTCTGTCCCTGCTTTGTCAATACTTAAAAACACTTTTGCTTTGTCATGATTTTTGTAAACTTTAACCAGCTACAGAACACATCCTGTTGAAGCTCCTCATCCCCACAGCATGATACTGCCATTACCACAATACTGTAGGTAGGTGTTTAGTGCAAATTGCAATGTACTGTTATTTCATTGCAGAGCAATTTAAATATAGGCGAAAAAGCTTTTATGATGATCATCTTCTTCATATTAGCTACAGTATATTAACAATTGTCACCAACAGCTAACAGGACTTTATGTGGCTTTCCCTCCTCCATAGAGGCCAGATTTAAGAAGTGCTAGAATAATAGTTTTGGCTGGTTTGGTTGTTGTGTTGAAAAGAGCTCTGTTAGATATTAAAATCTTGGGATCATTTTTATACCCTAATCCTGATTGAAGCTTCTTCAAAATATCCTCATCCCCACTGCATGATAAAATAAAGCATCACCGTGTTTCAAAAGGGGTTCGGGTTGATGGATTTCTCTCCCAGTACAGTATTTTGCATATAGACCAAATATGAGAACTTTGACCACATTTTTCAGATGAGCATTAGTGAAAATAATTTTTACAATTATCTGAACCCTATAAGCAAGTTATTTCAGTTTGAAATTGTAATATGACAAAATATAAAGAGGTTATTTGGGAATAAATGCTTTTACAAAGCAGAGCAGCTCCAGGCTACTCCCCCCACTGTCAACACATTAGTGTGAAAGTGTAAATCTGCAGCTGACCTGGCTCCTTTATTTGTATTTCTATGCTTGACCGAGGTCTATTCACCGATTGGCTCTGGGTGCCAAAACATGATTTCTCAAAGTACGGATTCACTTCCCCCTCACCGGCTGTTTTCCCCCCAAACTTTCACACACAGTGCTCACAAAAATGATAGGCTCCCAGTCCCCTCCCTCCCACTCCACATGTTACTCCTGAGGAAATGCTTCAGAGAGCCAGAGTGGAGAGAGCAGGCAGGGAGGACACAGGGAGTGAGTCAGAGAGGAGAGCAGCAAGCATCGGATTCACATTTGCTGAGCTCGAAACAGCAAATCACACCCTGAGACGACATGAAGCTGGACCCCTCAGCTTCCAAGTTGCTGTTGACAGCTCTTCTTATTCTGGTACTGGACCTTTTTGTCTATTTTTTTTTTATTTATATTTTTGCTCTTAAAATTTCCTGCTATGATAAATATCATAAAATAGGTAAAATACTAATTATATCCAACTCAGAATAACATTCTGCATGTTTTTTTTTTTTATCTTGGGCTCTCTGTTACATACAGTGACTACTCAGAGTCATATATGACAAAGACTTAAGCAGATGTGTACATATCCTATATCCTTCTGACTAAAAAAAGAAATGATTTGTATATTTACACAGTCTGCTAAAGAAGCCTTCAGAGTCAGGTTTCCTTTTCCTTGTTGCAGGAGTTTTCCATCTTCAAGGGAAAATCTACTTAGCCTCAGCTGTTGACAGGTGTCTTAAACAGAGCCTGCCTGTCACTGCTGAACACATTGCTTGGCTGTACAGTGCTGTATAAGGCTTAACTTACTCCCCATATCTTAATGTTTAGCCTCCAAAGTATGACTTTCATAACCAAATCTTTAAAAGGTGGTAATAGTTCTTAAGGTTTTATTTATTAGTTATTTCTTAGTTAACTCTTACCTGTTGTGATCTATTATATGATTGCATTCAAATGAATCATTGTGAATTTGTCATGCTCTTCATAATTTTTTTCTTAATAGGAGTATTTGTTTGGCCTCATGCAAGACTGTGAAAAAGTCTTCATTTCCCCCTAAATCACTCATTGGATGTTCTTGCATGCTAAGATTGAAGCTCTTTATTTTTCTTGTAAGGATTTCTTTTGGGTTTTCCGTTTTGTTTCCCTGTTCAGTACTAATACAAGCACACACTGCAAGTAGTTCTGATCCTCATAAATATACTCTTATCTGAGGAAAAAAGCAACCAAAATGTAAAAAAAAATCAAATAAAATAAAAAGTCATGTTTGCTCTGCGTTTTGAGTAAACTATCGTGACATTAAAGCCACATTGCATTAATGCGTTTATTTAATTTGCCTCTTAAAAGAGGATGCATAGAAGCAAGTGACATTAGTCCTATTTTGATGCTAAAGGTGGTGAACTCAACACTGTGAAAAAATCCACCTGGATTTATTGAAGCAACATAGGTGCCAAATGTGACTATATGTGGTTATCTATTCAAAACCTAGCACCAGAGGAATTGTTCTTCAAAGAGCGAACTTGTCTTTTTTTCATCAAGAACAATAGAAGAGCAGTGAGCCAAACAAGTTCATCTTTATCCCTTCCATCCTTCATCTACTTCCCCTTCTCTCCCCTCACTGGCCTTGTTACACCCCCGCACGCAGCTTTTAGTTTGTAATTGAGTGAAAAATTCCCTGATTGCTTTTCAAAGGAGAGTTAAGGTAGTGAGGAAACGGGCTGCCCAGTGCACTGCCTGTGTTTATTTACCATGATCCAAACAGTGAAATAGTTGGCTCCCGGAGAAAGTACCGCCGTTGCCTACATGTTTGCCTAAATGCTCTGCTGACTTTGTTTAGTACTCGCCATCCGCCTCTGCTGTTCCTCAGGCGTCATGAGCGCTGACAAGCATTTATATCAGTCCCCACGCACTTTTTAATAATGTGAACCCCACCACCTTTTCTCATTTTCTGGAGTGCTTGGATGTTGTTGCTACCAGGACCCAAAGAAAATAATCAGCGGAGTATTACTGAATTCTATCTGCTTTCCTTTGTTAGCTCCATTTATCTTCACTGATGAAATACAGTGCCATTCCATTGGAAAAAAATGGCCCAAAGAGGTCTAAATAACTTCTCAAGCATTAAACGTAAGAACTGTGTGTGTGAGCTCAGATAAGTGTTCTTTAGGTCAGTGAGCATAAATCATTTTACGTCTAAATATTTAACCCCTGTCTACAAAAGTCAAAGTATGTGGGGTTTTAGCGCTTAAAAAAGCCTTGTCTAAACTTAATGTATCTAATCTAATTAAAATAAATGCATATCCCTTAGAAATATATTTTAATGCTGACAAATTCAAACTCCTACATTCTAATTTCATCCCTGTGAACTAATGAAACTGCTCATTATTCAAACTAGTAAGTTTCCTTTGCAAGGAAGCCAAGCCAATTGCATTTATTCACTGATTTTGCATCAAACCCTCCTCCAAATCCACACCATGACAGCATATCAGCTGCAATTGCTCCATCACTGCTTGTCTACAAAAGAGATGAGGATAAACAAAAAAGACAAAATCAAGTGTGTCATTTATAGAAAGAGAAGATAGAACACTAGCTTTATCGATGTCCTGATGTCCATGAGGATGTCCCAGTTAAAGAGATATGCATGACTGAGGGCAACTTTGTAAATACGAAAAAATAGAGTGAACTCAAAGTCAGTGATGGAAGTTAATGCAGACAATTAATGCATCATTTGAAAGCAGTAACCAATAATGTAAAAACTGTATAATTGTCCTCCTGAAACCTAAGGTTATAGCTGCATAGCTGTCAAGTCTCCCATTCTTGTGGGGATAGTGAAACATTTTTACCTGTCTCCCATACATTTCCTGTATTATTGTATTATAAAATGATATTTTAAGAAAAAGCATGATCTGCCTCTCCATACGGAACTGTCTCTAGCATTGCAAGGCAAAAGCTGATCACCTTAATCTGGTTTGCAATTGGTTTAATTTTGGTTTCTCATGCACATATCTTAAAATATAATGGATACTGGACTAGGGTAGTCAGACGGTTCGAAGCAGATGTCGTAAACTTTGCTGTATTTTCAAATCCAAAACTTGACATGTATGTAACAGTATAAATATACCAATCGCTTTATTACCCTAAACTTAGAAGTACTGGACACAGAGACCTTACTATTGAAAAAGCAAAAAGCTGATAAACATATTTGCAGTAGCAACGCCTCACTAAAATATAGAATCTTTATTTGGACCAGAGATGCTTTCAAAAAAACAGGGATTCATCCAACCGAAAGTCCCTCAATAGTCAAAGAATATTGCAGTATGAATACCGTAAAGGGATAAGCTAGAGTTTATATATGCCATTCTCACCATACAGTTTATTCAAAATGTAAGTTTGGGGTCTAACTTTCAAGGTAGACTGTATCTGTCTCAGTGGCCTCCTATTGTTGCACATGAAATTCTAAGAACCACATGTTTCTAGAGATGAAGCCATCAAATCATCACGTGTTAGATTTGTGCCAGGTTCAACTGTTCTTTACAGGATTATTCCCATTGGAAACTTCCTTAAGTTTTACCATGTGGAAACCTTTTAATATGTGCTTGTTCTCCTTTTGACAGCCCAAATAACTACGGTTCAGCGGCACTAATGTGTTCTCACCTCCTGCCTTCTGAGCTACGTTTCATGTTGGCCTGGACCTGCTTGCTCCGATTCTTTCTTTATAAATTCTTTCCTAGAGTTTCATCTATTGTACAGCTAAAACTTCTCTGTCCCTGATCATAAAAGCAAACTATATACGTTTTCCTGAGTTGAGCTTAGGTTTTAGATAATGCATTAGGTTTTAGATAATGCATTTTCAGTTGGCTTTGTAATTTTTTACAAGAACCCGCGAAAGAGAACTATGCAATAATAAATATATGCAGTCATACATAATCCAGATTATTCTAAAAATGCACATTACAAATCCTTTTTGAAAGCAGGAATGGTTGGTTCAGTTAAGGAATCTGAGTGGAAAGTTGGAACAGGATAAGATGAATGACACAGAGAGGATCTTCTGTTTCTGGCTGTCATTTCATATCCGAGACGTGTGCCTGTCCTCTCATAATATTGGTCTTGGGTGCCGCTGTAGTATTCCTTACCCCACTGCCAAATACAACCAAATGCAATTAGCAGAGAGGTACAGACGCGTGGCCTGAACTTTATAAAAAAAAAATATTTTCTTCATCCAAAGCAAGCCTCAAGATTTTTCTCTCTTATGGTCACATAAGGTCTTTTTTTTTTCACCGGCTAATCTAATTCAGTTGAATCTTTTTTCTTTATTAAATAAAAGCCAAGAGGTTAGAGATTTATTATTAATATAAAAGTCTATTAATACCATTTTAGGCTAGCTTTTTTATTTTATTTCTTTCTATAAGATATTCTTCAAGTGATCAGAGCCTCATCTGATACTTTGTTGGCTACTATGGTATAAAATCAAAAGAAACCCCCACTAAATTGAGGTCTATTTGCACAATTCCAGTGATTGATAAGGTATCTACTCTTGTGTTTGGTGTTGTTCATGACTATTCACTCATGCAAAAACTCTTCCCTGCTGTGTAGAGCTCACGGACGGCCCGATCAGAAGAAGATAAGGACACACTGTGGGATGCCTGGGGATCGTGGAGTGAGTGCTCTCGTACGTGTGGTGGAGGAGCTTCCTACTCATTAAGACGATGTCTGAGCTCCAGGTAAGGTTGCCATGTAGTCTTAGTTATGTCTTAATCCAAACTATATTGCTATAGTAAATATTATTCTATGTAGTGGTTAAAATCTTAAAATGTTCCACAAATATGGGGGAAATATGAAGGGAATCTGATCTGAAAATAAAAGTCAATGTAAAAAAATTTTATTATCTACATCTTATCACTTTAAAATCTATTTGTTTGTTTTTTTATTTCAGGGGGATTTAAATCTTCTTGGTAGTCTCGGTTTAAAATTGTTAAAGGGTCACAATTACTATAAGTAAGTAAATATGTTCGAGAACCAGTCATATCTTTTGTTAAACTAACTGAAGAAAGAATCTGACTGGCCTCAGCCCCTGGAACTGTTCCAATTTACAAGAACACAAAGACAGAGAACAAACAAAATCCACAAATGTTTTTCTCTCCCGTCCTTCTTTACCCAGAATGCCTCAGCGCAGACTTGTGCGTTCTTCAGACTGACTACTGCCCCAGCATGCACTGTGGAAGCAGCTGGCATTAAGGGCGGCATTTACGGAGCGCAGAGTTTTAAGTTAAAAGTCTGTTTTCAGTTAGTTTTTGGCAACAATTTTAAACTTCACCATACGGCCCATTTAATGATTTAGTGCTTAATTTAAGAAAAAGAGTCCAATATTGAGAGGATCTTGGCAACCAACTGACCTCTGAAGCTAACCCCAGCCAGGGCTAATGTAAACTGTCTGCAGTGGAGCAGCACCCTCTCATAGCATTGGCAGTGTGAAGTACTGCAGGCTCCAGTGGCGTTTTCTTTTGTTTGTTTGTTTTATTTTAGCTAAATGTCCATGTGATTTGCATTGATGTCACTAAATTGTTTTGTGTTACTTACTAAATATTTGCGGAGATAACATAGAATTATAGCATGATTAAATAACATTTTAATAGCGTATGTGTGCATATTCAGTACAAGTATAATTAGTTTTACAGTTTAACCATTATTCCTACTAAATAAAATTATGTATATTATTTATTATCATCTCGAGGCTATTAAAAACAGGAGGTGAAATGCAGGTCCAGATGAGCCGTGTGTCTGGTGATTCTACCAGTACGCTTCTGTACCAATTCTCAGAGGTTTTTTCTGCATGCTCCCATTCTCCCTAAGTACATACTTCCTGTGTTCTTGTCAAGATCATAAAGAACACAAGTCAGTCCATGCTCACTTTCTCGGTCAGTTGGATTGTTACGCTGAGTGGAAATATCATAGCATCTACAATAATCTTTCTACTTTTCTTTAAAGTAGATTAGCCATGATTAATTCTTGATCTTGGCAAAACAATATATTGATTATTATCTATAACAATGATTCACTGATGTTTTAATGTTTTTGTGGAGATCATGGGTGAGTCAATTCTTCTTACGCTCTGTTACCCGCCTATTTCATTTATTAAGGACCATGGGTTACAAAGTTTCTTTCAACAAACGTTTTGTATAAGAGTTATAAAATTTAGCTTTAGTCAGTAAAATAGACGAAAAAAGGCAGTTTCAATCTGCTTTTAAATTGCATTTTTGCAGCTAAGGACAGTAAAAGAAGACTTAGGGAAGAAATCCAACTGAATTTGCCCTATGAGAAAAAATTATTTCACTCCTTCCTCTGCTGTTAGAATGAAGAACTAAGTTTAGTTAAGTCTTTTCAGACACCGTTTAAGAGATTAGTTTTAAAGCTGTTAGATTTGATGAACTATTCATGAAATAGTATATAAATAATCCCTTTAATAGAACCTGTCTGGCAACATGAAGTAGGCTAAATGATTTCAAAAAGATGTACATCCAACCTTAAGTCCTTAAAAGAACAACTCAAAAACATGATTGAGCTATCATTAACAAATGTAGACATTTTCCCTCTGCGCTATACCAAGCTAAGACAATATATTTTATTCTGGGAAAACTGATTTGAAGCCCAGTAGCGGTGGGAGGAGCTTTTATCCAGAAAAAAAGCACTGCTGTGTTCAAGTTGTAAGGACTTGCTTTGTCGACCAGTGATGGGCATATGAAATGAATCACCTTAACATGCTGAGAAATCGTGGAACAGCAGTGAACCTCGCAGGACTTGCTGACCTATAAAAACCCGTGAAAACGTACCCTGTTCTGTTGACAGATGGGATAAAAGTTTAATTTCTAGGTAGGTTGTTGTCTCCAAATATCTGGTGAAAACAAACCCTGTTGCTCAAAATTAGAGCATCAAAACAACAGATCAAAATAAAAAAAAAACTTGTACCAAGCTCATTTAAATGTCTGCTCTACAAGCTAACTACCTAGTCTCCACACAAAGCTGCAGCAGCATGGACTATTTGACTGACCGATGTGTCGCCAAATGACGCAACTTGTTAAAAAAAAAGCAGTTTTTAGCAGTTTCATCCATTACACAAAACCTAGTTTACATTTTGACAGAAATTTTACTTGCAATTTGCTCTTTAAATATTTTGGTGGTAGTGTAATGGTCCAGTGCTGGTTTGTTTTCGTAGACTCTAGTTGAACTGGCATAATTAATGAAACCAAGGGATAAAGTCCAGCCATCAGTTAGAGAAATTAAACACTAGCACACCTTGGATTATTCGGCAGGACAATGATCCAAGACACACCATTTAATCCACAGCTCAATAGTCGCTAAAGAAAAAGAGGAAATATGTGCAGGTTTTTGGAACGCCCTTGCAAAGTCTTAACTTATATTTGATAGAAACCCCATGGCATAACCTTAAAAGGGTTGAAATGCAGAATAAAAAAAAAAACTGTCGCTTAGTTAACGGAAAAAAGAGGGGGGCAAGATGGGGCAAGTTTCCTCCAATCCACTCCTTGCCAGTTGTCGCAAACGTTTACTGCCAGGTGTTGCTGCGAAAGAGTTTTTCGCATTGGACCAGGTTGATATGTAAACTTTTTTCAATCACGAAAAGAAATCCTGATTATAAAATGTTTTTAATGTTACTTAGATGATCTTCTTCTGTGTAGAAACTGGTTTCGTCATCTGAATCACAAGTGTGACAAATAAATAGAAAAACTGAAGGGCTTAAATGTTTCAAAGCACTGTTACGATGGTCATTATACTCTTTACCCCTAAAGGTAACTTTGTTCCTCTATCTTTAGAGTAGCCTGCTGAGCTTTAAGATTAAGGTTAAATGCGCTTCCCATAGTAGCTAACTATAACTGGGTTTGATGGGTAAAAGGGAAACTTGAACAAAAGGACTGAGAGGGTATGTTTTCCATAGAAATATTGTCACATTTATAGGCTTAGAAATAGCATTGCAGTGACTTCATCACATTCCTCCTTTTTTACAGTTCCCAGAATCTATTGCTCACATCCAAAAGGTAGCCAGTGAGCTTTGCTGCTAAATTCACCACTTTTTCTCTGCCTGAGGTGTTCAGCAGGGAGCAGCCAAATGACAGGAGCAGCCAGTGAGATCATAAAACATCTCAACTGTTTAAAAGACAAATTGATAAAACAGCACAGATCGTATTTAAGGTCACAGCCGAGTTCCCATATGTAGCCAGCACCCCACCCACCCCCAAACAATTAATCCATCTGCTTTGCCTGCACACAGAAACAGCCCTAAGAAACACAAGACTGTCAAAACCTCATGCTCAAAGTGCCAGAACCTTTCTGTACTTCATGGTAAACACTGAGGTCAGTGTAGGACTGTAGTTCATGATATCCATGGCAAGCCAGCATTTTTATGGTCAGGGGAACCACAGAGCGCTACTGGCTGTTGTAAAAGCAGTTGATGTGTTAAGAGGTGTATGGGGTTTAGGCTCCTTCTGTGATTGCATAGGAGTAGCTGTATGCACTCATCAGGGTCCAGGCGGATCTGTTTACAAACCTATGTGTCCTTAGGCAGTTGCTACACATAACGGGCTCAGATCCACCCCACTGCTGCATGGGAATGAGGGAGCAGTAGTCTGGCCAGGGGTGGCAGATATAACAGTGTCATTAAAAAAAACAGCACAAGGCCTCTTATGTGTGTCTTTGTGTGAGGGTGAGTGATTTTTGTTGGCAGGAGATGCTGGAAACGGGCCTGTAACACCCTCCAAACCAATTCCAGCTTCTTTACACTGACACACACATGCACACAAGTGGCAGTGCACGCAACTTACTACCACTTCAAAAATACGCTGGAGGTGATTAGGACACTAATCATCTGGCCCTCATTAGCTCCATCCATACAGGACTCTTGCCTAATCACAAAACTCCAAGGCATGGCTCGTTTACGAGTGCTGTGGATCCATGGCAAGAGAAAAAACTTAACCATGTAATCTTTATGAAGCTAAAAAAAAAAAAAAAGCAATATTCTTTTTCATCAATTTAATAAGAACAGTCCCAACTTAATTGTCCAACACATTTGCTTACACATGACTGGTGATGAGCACGAAAGAGGAACCAACTCCTACTGTATGTCACTGATACTTAAGTTTAATTGGATAGGGTGGGATGTTTGAATTTTTTTTTCTTTTCTTTTAACTTTTCAAAAATTGGTATGTTCAATGAGAATAAAGATTTTATTAGAGGGTTTTAATCCATTGTGTAGACAATGTAGCTACGGTTGGGGGGGTGTTGGCCTAGCGGTTAGAGCAATGCTCTTAAGCTCTGAGAAGGATGCAAGAACCCGGTTCGATCCTCACAGACTGCCTCTCTGAGCAAGACCATTAACCCACACTGCTCCCCGGGTGCCACACAATGGGAGCCCGTTGCTCCCCAAGGGGATGGGTTAAATGCAAAGACTAAATTTGTCCAAGGTGAGATCAATAAAAAAAGTTACATTTTTCTTTTCAAAGATCAATTTTAACATAACAGTTCCTAAGCTCCGTAAGATTTTAAATAGTGGGCCACATTTTGGCACAAAGTACCTACAGTTTGGCTAAAAGGGTTAGTTTGCAAGAGATGTTTAAACATTTATATAGTATATTAATTATCTTGGAAGCACTACAGAGTATCTTACAACTCCAGACAAGATCCTTCAAGTAACACAAGAAAGCTTTGCATCAGGAATACCATTATACATCTCTTGTAAGCATTATTTCGCATCATTTGGCTCCTTTGACATAAACTTTGTTCATCGTGTTAAATTGTGCCAAGGGAGAACAAACTACTGGACTTCAGCTGTAGTTAGTTTTATAAGAGGCATGATGCATCTGAGCAGAACAAAATATAAATGGATTGTTACATGCCATCATAGTCGCATGCTGTAAGGTGGTTCTCCTTCACAAAGGGTGGGATTTGGATGCCTATACACTTTTAACATGACTGCAAATATTAACAAGTTGAAGAAACTTGATTGGGTTTCTACTTGTTTTATTTAAATTTTGGGGTAAAATAAAAGACTTGTAATGTAGTGCAGAAACCTATACAGTCCTGGCTCTGCCTACTTTTGTGTAAACTCTACTTTGGAAGTTCCAATGTGAGAGGGAAATGAAAAGGGAAATTCTTTTTATTGCTTTTACCTTTTTATGTCTAGTTTATATATCCCTGTGTCCCTGGGTGAGTTTCCACACTGATCTTTGCTACCTGTCTCTCATCTCTTGGTTCCTTGAAAGTCTCTTGTTTGGGTTCAGGCCCAATAACCTCTGTTTGGCTTGGCAGAAGGGACTGTCTGGATTCGTCATGGGCTCTAATGTTCTTGCCATGCCACACACTCCACATCCACTCCCTGCAAAAACATGGCAAAAAGTCCCAAGCCCTTCACTCATGTGTGAGTCTTAGCTTTGAGATGTTGTCTATAGTCATGATTACTGATTAGCTAAGGAACAAAGACAGTGAAATTCTTCTTAAGTTTCCAAACTGAAATAAAGAATATCATCCAATCAGTTTCCACCACAGTCTCGGACGATTGGCCTATCATTGTTACCATCGGTGGTTTATCATCCCTTGACGAGAAAGGAATCCTCCGCTTCAGTAAGTGGTGAGCTCAATAGTTTGGGCAAAACAGCCACAGACTGGAGGGAGTCACGATCCAAAGTGCTTTAATCTGTTCAGCAGACACAGACTGCAGGACTCCACTGTACTTTCACTGCTAATGCTTCTATATTACTGTTAATTTATGAAGCTATGATTTGTTTATGGAATAGTAAGGCAAGACAAATGGCATTTTATTCAGATTCTTCAAAGCTAAGGTGCACTCAATTCTCTATGTTATCACTCAGATAAAATTAACTCAAAATGTTTTCCTAACGAAGATGTCTGGGACAAAGTTAAATTTAGACTTACTGAATGATTTCTACTCCGTGTAAGAAGATTTGGCCTGCTGTAATTCTTGAGGAGAAATATGAGGGTGTTCACAATCTCTCTGTAACTGCACAAGCATGATTTGGACATGATCAGTGGTTGTCGTGGAGATTTTTTTTTTTTATGTGCAGGTGGCCAGCACTTGGATTACACCAGGGCAATAATCTTGACTGGTCAGCAAATACTGATGCCCTGTACAGGAAGGGGCAGAGCCATCTTTACTTCCTGAGGTTGTTGAGTTCTTCCTCATGTCTGTTAGAAGCTGCTCAGCATGTTCTACCAGTCTGTCACAGCAAACAATGTCCGATCTATGATGTCCTACAATTTATTGTCCTCAAAGTATCAACTGATGTGGACAAGAAAAGTCAGAGGTTTTCAGCGCCCACTACTTGGAAGAAAATACAGTCTGAAAATTCAAGCACTTGCAACGCTCAAACAGGCTCTGACTGGTAATCTGTGATAATGGGCATTTGTCCAGTGGGCCGGTCCTAATTTCAGCGTGCGAGGGCCGGTCCTCCTTAAATCATACCGGCCCTAACACTTACTCTCCGGCTGAAGCACCTACCTGTGACAGTAAATAATTCAAGGAGCTCAAGAAGTAATACAATCTTAACTACTGTACCTAAATGATGCATGCAGTATATATAGCCCTTCCTTGTCATGCACATCCTTGTGACGGTTGGCATATGGTGTAATTTTCTATTTCTTTAATCTGTAAAATCCTTGCAACAAACTAAATTATAATAAAACTAGAAATGCTGTCTTTAACCCAAACTACGATGTCCTTCTTATATTTGGTGAATTTATGTTAGAATATTTTTTTCAAAAATATGTTGTGGTGCATGATGGGGTTTTGCATCTGTTTACATTATGGCATTTCATTGCCCACATGCCACCTAGACCTGCAGTGAACGCTTACACACTGCTGAGCTTTCATTGATTCATTCTTGAAGAACTGCCTGTCTGCCTCTATATTGTATTGTTCTATTATGGTGTTCTTACAACACTCTGGGTTACGTTGTAGACCTAGTATGTGTCAGTGGGTGTCTGGCTGGCTTCGTGCAAGTGTGGACGTTATGCAGCAGCAAGCACTGTCTCGTCCGTGTTGATAACCAAAGCCAGTAAAACCGCATTATAGAAATCTTGGTGATGGTCGTCGTGTGATGCGTATGGTGGGCCGGTGTAAATGGAAAAAACCCAGGGCCGAAAGTCGTTCCCAGTCCGACCCTGCGCTCAAATAATTCAAAAGTCATGTTAAATCATTGCAATCAGTCTTGTCTCTGAGGAAATATTTTAGGTTGGAGTTTTTGGAGCGTTTTATTCTTTTTAATTTTTTATTTGTTTTATTTGTTGTAGTGTATGTGCTGCTGTCTTCTTGGCCAGGCCTTTCTTTTAAATCTCTGTGGGACTAACCTGGTTAAAAAGGCTGGATTACTGGATAGGCCAGTTGAAACAACAAAACAAGCATCAGGCTAAATAAGTACCTTTACAATATACAATTTTTTTTTATTTATTTCATTTTTGTATGTGAATTTATTTTTTAACATTCTATACCTTAAATTTTCTTTAGAATTTGTCTGCTTGTCTACATAACGAAATGAATTATTTTTTTTTCAGCTGCTAAAATAATCTAACATATTGCCTCATAGGATCATTTACACCTGCAATAAAAAAAAAAAGGCAAGCAGAGTAATATCAGCAATGATAGTTTTGTGATGGAGCAGTAGTGTGAGGTTTGGTATGAGAAATATCCAAACTATGCGCTCCTGAAAATAAAAAAAATAGATAACTTTCATGCCTTGTGACCAATTGACATGAATCAATCAATTCATTTTCAAATCATTAAATTAGACTAGAAAAACTTGGCACACTCCTTTCTTACAACTTTAATGCCTTTTCAAAAACTTTTTTAACAATTTACACTTTTTATCTTAGGTAAAGTAAGTCACAGATGCAAAACTAAAGTTAAATTATTATCCTAGACTGTGTAGCCACTCGAATATCAATTCCATGCATTACATTTAGAATATATCACCACAACTGCATCAAAACTACTTTTTTATAATTTTACATATAAATATTTTGTCTCTTGCAGGACGTGTGAAGGGCAGAATATCAAATATCGCACATGCAGTAATGTGGTAAGTTCAGAACAGTTGTATGTAATGTTTAGTGAGCTTTCGATCAGCTGTTTTTCTTTAGATCTGAAGGACAAAATTTCACTTTTAATGATAAGGGTTAGTCCTCTGTTATTTTTGTTGCTATAGAGAAGATAAAGAGTCAGCTAACTTGTACTCTTTTTTTTTATTTTTTTTTATAAATAATTACAGCTACAGATTGGTCTTCTTTTATTTAAGATTAATTGGTCAGTTACTCATACAAATTGCTGTAATTTATTTGAATGAGAGCTTTTAAAACCTCCAGTCTGTTAGTGGTTGTTTAAAGATAAAGTTTAATTAGTCACTTGGAAGTATTATCTTGAAAACCCAACCATCATAGCATCTTGTTGCATTGATTAAGGTTTAGTAATACAACTTAACTTAGAATTTTTTTTTATAATTTAATTATTGGTACACAGAACCCTTACAAAAACATGTTATTATTCTACATCTTTACTAGTTCAGTTAAAGTCTGGTGTGCAACAAGGATTTGTCTTTTGCTCCCTTTTATTTTTTGGTACTTCCCTCTGTCTAGCTTAATACCTTTATGAATTTTAGCTGCCAATTTTTTTTGGCTGATATTACATAATGCTTTTCTATGTAAATTCTATGTTGTTCCCATTTTTTCTGTTGTTAAAAGATTTAATTATCTGTTTGGTCCCTAAAGTTCACCCAGTTTGGTTTAGTCTTCCTAATTCAGAAATTACATAATCCAGGTTGTTGGAGAGTGATATTGATGGCCTATTCAAACATGGTGTTAAATGTTTTGAGGCAATGTCAGAAACTGACTCAAGGTTTCTAATATTGCCTTAAACAAAAGAGTACTTACTGTGAGTTATATAGGTTTTTGCCTAGCCTTTTGCAGTCATGTATCAGTTAGGGTCCTCAAACCATTTATCCTAGCTTGCCTACCTAATCTTATTAGCTGTTATAATGTTTTGTTTTTTTAAGGAGTAAAAATAAAAAAACATTTCCTTTAAATATTTATATTAGATTTATTGCAGTGGAATACATTGGCATACTCCTGATCATAGATAGTAGTTCCCTCAGCCTAATCACCAACAGTAAGGCTCTTCTTAAACTCTAAACTCTAAACCCAATGACTTTCCTCTTTGCAAAACAGATTAAACTATTCACATACTTTCTTATAAAGCATTTTGTATCTTTTTCAAAAAGCACTGCTGTACAGATATTTATTTAATTGTACTTACTAAAGCGTTGATCAGCGTATTGAGCTCTTTTAAACCATTTTTCGTGTTTTCTGTAGGACTGCCCTCCAGATGCTGGGGAGTTCAGAGCTCAACAGTGTTCAGCTCACGCTGATGTGCGATACCAAGGACATTTTCATGACTGGCTGCCTGTTTACAACGATCCAGAAAACCCTTGCTCTCTCAAGTGTAAAGCCAAAGACTCTGGCCTAGTGGTGGAGCTGGCGCCCAAAGTGCTGGATGGAACACGCTGTTACACCGAGTCCTTGGACATGTGCATCAGCGGAGTGTGCCAGGTGAGAGAAAGCTTTGCAAAGTTTGGATTGCTCTTCTTTTCTATTTTTCTCTTCAGTGACAGATTTAAAATGGCCCCATAATTTAGAGGTTAAGCATAAACTAAAATCTAACATGCTTCTAAATGTGTTAGGTCATTTTTTTGACAAATTTGATTTTTAAATCAAAATGGATCCACATGAAACATGTCACACATGATTTAATGAGGGTACCCAATGGTTTTAATCTAACTGCTATGGCAAAAACCTTGTGTTATAATTTTTCTGCCCAAAACATTAAGAAGAAATGGAATAATTTCTATCTAAATTTATATTTTATACCTTGGTTCTTTATAAAATATAGTTACTTAGTCTTAAATGATTTTGTAGTCTTCATCTTGCTTAGATGTCCCATACAGATGGGTATGTATATATATGTATAGATATTAAACTTTCAAAGGTCAATCAACAGTGCTTGGAAATCAGCCGATGGGCCTTCGTGGGTTAATGGCCGGTCATGAAAACCACCCATTTATGCGCCGGTCCTTGTGTTGTGTTGTTGAGGATTGTTTTTCTGAACGGACATGCTTCTTTCTCCTGTTCTGGATCATGTTTTTTTGGTTGGTGCCCAAAACAGGTGAATAATTCCCCTTAAAATACAGTTAAGTGTAGACAACATTCTGAGCTCAAACAGCAGCAGGGAAATTGTGAGAACAGCAGAAGAAAGAACACCATAACCGGGACTAGGCAGCCAGCCGTGCCTCTCTGGAGCTCAGAAGTAACAGCGGTTGATTGGAGGTGCCTGCTGGGCACAGTGACAGAGTGGGGAGAAGCTACAGTTCAGCTATACTTGTTAAGCTAACTGCAGAGTGTTAAAGGAGCATAGTGGAGGAATGGATAAGTCCGCCAATGAAGCAGAATGCTGAGGCTATTGCTGGCCAGGAGTAAGGCAGTGGTACTCTGGAGAAGCCTGCCAGGGAGAATAAGAAGGGAGAGGCCACAACTGCCGAGGCTAGCCTCTAGAGCAGGGGTGGGCAATTCCAGCTCCTGAGGTCCAGTATCCTGAAACCTTTAGAAACACCCTTGGTCCAACACACCAGATTCAGCTGTGTCTTTTGTCTCCTCAGTATTCAGTCAGTTCCTCCAGAGTCATCTCAATTATCTAATTACATGATTCAGGTGTGTTGAACCGAAGGCACATCTAAAAGTTGCAGGATACTGGCCCTCAGGAACTGGAATTGCCCACCACTGTTCTAGAGGCGAACTGTTGGAGGAGTAAAAAATGACAGCGGAGGGATCAGAGGAGCCTGATGGGCAGAGAGAGTGGCAGTGGTGAAATAAGGCGACTACTGGTCAGTGCCTACATTGGAGGTAGGACATCAAAACAGTCCTTCTAGTGCGCTTTTTTAAAAGTTACCTACAAACCTCTTAAGACCTATTGCCGCATCATCACTTGACAACATTATTTTCTCTTCATAATACGTTTCTATAGAATTTTGATCCCTAAATGTGAATGGGAAAGAAGTTGAAGAATTTACTTTTGGGAGTAAATTTTTAATCACATCACATCATAAATTCTTTAACTTCTGTTTCATGTACATTGACATTGTATTATTAGGTTTCACAGTTACATAACAGGACAATGTATTATGATCCTATATTCACGATCCTGTAGGCGTCCATGCAATAATAAAAAAAAAACATTATTAGAAATAGTTAGGTATATAAAGGCTGCAGGCATTCCATACTGACTGATAGTAAATGTGTACTACACGGCTATTAATTTTGAATTTAAAGAATCAATGACACCGTCTAAAAAAGGAAGAAGGAATTGTGATTTGAAATACGGCTATATTTTTAAGGAAAAAATATGGCTATATGGTGACAAGTTAAGAAAATAAGCAGAGTCAGGTCAGGTCATCATTTCAGCCCACAGAAAGCTACTGCTTTTAGAACAATCATTCAAATTTTCATATGCACTTTTTTTATTCGGGTTTAAAAGGATTACATTGCATTTTATACAAGTACATGATCTTTAAAAGAAAGAATTCCAAGAAGACTAATGCAAAGAGTTACATCATACTGTATACCATCTGTTTTACGCATGAATACCCAATAAGACTGCTTTTGGATATGCGGTTTTTGACCGACTGTCTAGGAAATGGTTTCAGCTTTCTCTCCGGTTGAATGAAGTAACATCCTGCAGAGCTATAGATGCACAGTTTGGTGCACAGTTTTACAATGCATGGAAAAGCAGTGTGGTTTTGGTTTTGTTTTACTGACAGTAATAGTGAAAAACTCAATTAATCAATGCTTTCAGACATTTTTCAGTAACAGAACAAGAGAAGTAAAGTGGGTGGAACTTTAAGAAGATAAAAACTGACCTTTGATGGCAAATTAGAGAAGCAAAGATTAGATATAGATATCAATTACTGTACACCAAGGGGTTGTTTGTTTAATGAGACTTACAAACTAAGAAAAACAAATAGACCTTTTTAGGGTATTTATCTACAAATTGTGAAATTCTGGTCTAAAACCGCATTGCCTGCTTGATTATATGAGCTACTGTTTGTGTGAAAAATCTGTCTTTATTTGTGATTTATAAACAACCAGAGGCAGCTCACCCAGTGGCTCATCTTCTAAAGTTTATAATAATAATAATAATAATAATAATAATAATACATTTTATTTAAAAAGGCGCCTTTCTGGACACTCAAGGTCACCGTACAAAAGCATAAAAAGTGTCAGAAAAAATAAAAATAATAATTATAAAGACACCTGCCAGAACCTTTTTTATTTTTTTATAAAGAAACACCTAAATAATTTAAGTTGGCCCATATGTGGAGATTGTGCTAAGGGATTGTGATCTGTTACCCATAAAAAAAAAAAAAAGTAACAAGTCATGAAACAGGTTTATTTTTTTATTCATCGATCAGTGGAATAATCACCAAAAAGACTAAGAGACTAATGCTACACAGAGCCTAAAACATGCCATTTGCTGAAAGATTAACCCTCTAAGAACAGTAAATAAGTCAAAACTCAACAAAATCTTAAGATTAATTAAAAATCCTCTTCTCACACTCGTATACAACTACATGTAGTGTATTAGTACGGGTATTTTTACTTGTTTTTGCCATTTAGAATTCATTAAAAATGTGCAGGAAAGTTGTTTTTTTTCCCTAAATTTTAAACATCTGTTAATTTAGAAATTCTAAAAGAATATATTTTTAGATTAATCAGTTAATTATTGATAAATTAAGGAATTTTACAAACCTTTTGTTTGGCTACCATTTTTTTCATTAAAGGTAAAATATGATTTCTTCCTTACAAACAAGCCATATTTGTTCAGTCTTTTCTTTACATAATGTCATTTACTTAACTCAGGAAAATCTCAAAAACATTTTTCAAATTGATTGAAGGGAATCCGTTTCCTCTCTTATGTGTTACTTCTTTGGCATTGTTTAATATAAGCCAGCAAACTGCTAAAACACTTATGCTTCTATAGATGCACTCACACCTGTTGATAAATAGTAGGGGGGAGTGGCGGCCTAGTGGTTAGGGTATAGAGCTTGGAATCCTGTGGTTCTGAGTTTGAGTCCCACTCCCACAGACTGCCACTCTGAGCAAAGACCCCTTTTTCTTTTCGTTGAAAGAAATGTTTACATTTATTGTTTAAATCTATTTATAATACACATTTTACAGCATTGGAAAACATAATGAGTGTTTGTTTGACCTCCTGCACACCATATTAAAACAAACAAACAAAAAAAATCATTTTTCATGCATTTTTTGGTATAGGTTATAGGTATAGGGAGCAGCATGCACCTCTGGAGCCGCGGGTTGCCAAGCCCTGCTGTAGAAGCAGTGAAGCCGTACAAAGTTTTCACTATGACTGTATTGACAAGAATGGAAACCTTCTTTTTGCAATAACTGCCATGAATATAAATATCCAATTAAAATTACCTGACATGATGGAATCAAATCCCCAGTTCCTCTTTAAAACATAACATTTCCACGTATTTCCCTGGTTCCTTGTGTTGCAGATTGTAGGCTGTGACCATGAACTGGGGAGCACAGCAAAAGAAGACAACTGTGGCATCTGCAATGGAGACGGCTCATCCTGCAGACTGGTGCGAGGTCATTACAAATCCCAGCATGCTTCAGGGAAAAGTAAATATTCCTCTTTTTCATTTATTTCATAATAGCATTTTACTTTTTCTAACTGAAATTAAAAAAACATACAACATATACATGTAATGAACGTGAGCTTGATATGTGTACAGCTACAATTTGCATTATTGTTACTGCATATCTGCAGCCACGGATGTCTCAAAGATTCAGATGTTAAACACATATTGAATGATGATTTTCTGTTTTGTTTCACCATAGCGGTTTGAACCTTTTTATAATGAAATTTTTAGTGTAACTTTGAACTAAGTCAGAAAGGATGTATTGCCTCCCCCCCCATACTGCAGATTGAGATTTATTTTTTCATGTTTTAAAAATGTGTTGTTAAATCTAACCTTATTGCTGAGATATAATTTAAAAAAGTGCAGCAAAAAAAAAAAAAAAAAACACTTGAAAAAAAATAGAGGGAACAGTACTTTTTTTTTTTCCCCAGCAGCCCTCAAAACTGACAGAGAAACAGCAATACCTTTAAGAAATGGAACTATTAATATTTCTACCATTACTATATTTAACCCACATTTTTATCATTTAAAATTGTACATTTTAACACAATGTCAACATATTGGAAAGATGTTGAGGTTTTATTAGAGCAGCAAAATTTATGAGACGTTTTAAGGGTCAGTTTCCATTCTTACACTCTTCCACTGCTTTGGAAAGAGCTGACCTGCTGGAGTTATTCTTTGTTGCGAATTTAGGATGGTGAGTAGCATATCATTCTTCTTTAATGTTCTGATCTTATAACCATTTAGCAATCCCAATTCTCCAGTTTTTTTATTTTTCCCCCAGCTTTTATTGTCATTACACTGTCACAAGTACAGAGCAATGAAATTCCCTCTCTGCATTTCACCCATCCCCTTGGGGAGCATTGAAGGGTCTTGCTCAGGGACACAGAGTGTCAGTCTGTGGGAGTGGGGCTTGAACTCAGATTCCAAGAGTAAAGCCCTAACGACTAGACCGCCACTCCCCAAAGCAGGCATTAGTCTTGCCTAAGGACCCACACTGGCAGCTCATTCCGTCAGCTGGGATACAAATATGTTTGCAGGATGGTGACTTACCACTTGACCTAGCCAAACGCTTATAAACTGTATTATTACAGAGCACTTTAAACTTGAATTAGATCAACTCACTGCTGCCATATCTTTATTTTGTTTCTGGAATTTGTTTGAAATGTAGTTAACATTTGCAATTAGAAATTTTTTTTAATGCAACATTTTTTTCTGTCTCTCTTACTGAAGCTGAGGATACGGTGGTTATCATTCCATACCAGAGCCGTCATATACGTCTGGTCCTGAAAGGCACGGATCACTTGTGTAAGTCCTGGTAGGTCTGGGGTGCCCTTCCATCCAAACAAGTTCTACCCAAACTATAACATTCATGTTAGTTGCATTTTTTTACTGCAAAATGTCGTGCACTTTGATCAGAAGTACACTTTGTTTGACTCCTCTATACCCTAACTGTTGTAGCTTTCTGATGACCTCCTCTGGTGTTTGGATGCATATTTTTTTAAGTCTAATGCACCCTAGATATGCAAAGCTCATAGAGGTTCTTAACAATTTGGAGGCTGTATCAAAACATACAGATATGTATTGGATTCAGCAATTCATGCAAATGGACACCCTATCAAGTTTGGACTACTTTATAGTATGAGGAAATACTTTTAGTCTGTTGACATTTTGGGTGTAGAAATTATTTTTTTTTCTTTTCTGAGACAGTTTTAATAAACTAATAATCAAATTCACATAAATTATTACTTGAAATATATCTGTGTGATAACGGTATATTATATTAGGAGATACACTTTTTGAAATATTGAAACAACAAACTGCTCTACGATATTCTAGATCATCCATTCTATTGCCTTAACAAGTTTAATGTTTTCTTTCTGGACTATCTATTTGGTGTTACATTTTATTTTTTAACAGTTTTATAAATGCCTATGTCAATTTTGCTGCTTTTCTTTTTAGTTTCTTCCCACCCTTTCTTTAAACAGTCATGCTGGAATTAGAATCGACCCCATTAGAGGTTAGTGTAACAGCTGATGTCAGGTCAAACAGAGCAGAAGCTCACTACAGCGGCAGCCTTTTTGCAGATCTTGCTTGTGATCCTCCTGGCATTGCTGCGGTGCTCCTCTTGGCTTTGAAACTCTGAAACCAGACTGCACTCATTGTGTGTAACTGGCTCTGGCTAAAGCACTGTGTGTGGTCTGTCCTAACTCTAAGAAATCCTTTAAGCCTCTAGACAGTTTAATCACATTTTTTATTTCCATCTTAATTCTGTTTGAAGAGTAGTGACACAGTAACAATAAAGCCCCGCTGAGAAATTATGGGCGTTTGATGATGATGAGGCTCAGATATTTTAGCAAAGAAAAACTCAAGTTTTAACCAAAGTATTGGTTCTCTTGAGCTTTGACCTTTCTGTAGTTTGTTTAAGTTTTCTTGTTTGTCTCATCTTCAGATGTGGAGTGTAGGACCCTACAGGGTGTAAAAACTGAACTGATGCTGGACCAATCTGGACACTACTACTTGGAAAACACCACTTTGGATTTTCAGAAGTTTTCAGACAAAGAAATCCTCAGAATGTCGGGTCCTCTTGGAGCTGACTTCACCATCAAAGTAAGATCATTATAAAATAAATGTACCCACTAACAAAAATAGCAACAGACTCATGTTAAATGGTATTTTCAGCACCAAATGCTGTAAACTTTTGGACCAGGATTGAATATTGAGTTAATTCGATTTGCAGGAAGCTGGATTCTTACCTAAATAGGCATTACAGGAACTTTGTTGAGCATCTGATATTGAGAAAAAGCCATTAGTAATGTTGGAGTCACATAGCAAATATAGCAGGTGGGGCAAACTTGTGCATGAACACTCATTGAAAGATTAAAAAAATTAATACTTGACCCAAGATCGAGGTTCAGGAAGATAGAAAACAGATCAACTATTGATCCTCTTTGTGTCTCACTGTCTCACCCAGTACCCATATAAACCATCCCACAGCATTTATTGCTGCGTTTTCCTTTTCTTTAAATTTAGTTCACATTATATTTTTAGTACAGGCCTATAAGCATATCTCAATCTGCTCTGATTTAATAGATTCTGCAAATACTCATGAGTTGGGGCTTTGCTTTGTAGCCGCATAGGGTGTTTTTGTTTTTATAAACTTTTGTGGGGAATTGTAATGTGGGAAATGTTTTAATTCATTGGGCACGTGAACAAATGTGGAAAAAAATCTGCACAGATCGGGATCTGCTCCGCTAAGGGTAGCAGGAGCCTCTTTATACGCACTGCATGTCATTGAGACATGAAAAAAGATTGGAAAGTAAAATCATTTTTATCGTTTAACGCTTTTGAATGAATGACTCAAAATGTTATTAGCTCCTAAGATCGATTACTGTAATTCCTTGTATGCTGGTTTTAGACAGGCCAGCCTCTCACCAATACATCTGGTTCAAAACGCTGCAGCTTGTCTTCTAAAAAAACCCAAAATGCATGAACAAAGATTTTGCTTCCCTTCGCTGCCTTCCTGATTGTTTTAAATAAATTTTAAAGCTTTATTGTTACACTATAAAGCCCTAAATAACCAGGCACCTGTATATTTGTCGGAACTCTTGCAGCCTAATTTGGCTCTAGATCCCTTCAAACCGATGCTGATCTGTGCTTAGATTTCCCAAGGTCCAGGCTAGTTCTACCTTCTGGAACCAGTTCCCCTTTTATATTAGACAGGCTTCAACTCTTGGTGTTTTTAAATCACTTCTTAAAAAAATGTTTGTACTCACTTGCTTCAAATACATCATGAGAGATTCATCTGTTGGGCTGTTTATGTTTCTTTGTCTAAGTTTTTTACTGTCTTTGTATTTTCTCTTATCCTGGAATTACCCTTATTGTTTTTTAGTGTACAGCACATTAGCCATCAAGAGTTGTTCTTAAATCAGCTATATAAATACATTTGAAGTTATTTGTTTGACCTATAAAAACATACAGTGCTACTGAAAACAGATCAACAGAATCTTACTTTAAAAGTCCTAAACTATGTTTTCAGTAATTCACTAAATGTACAAAGACAGACTGCTTGTTCTTCTTTTCATCCTTTTTCTCCATATAATCTCTTTACATAACTGATTATGATCGTAAACAGCAGATGATAATAGACAGCTTGTTCCGCATGTCATATATTTGATTTTTTAAGTGTAATATTAGGTTATCTCTCTGTTTTATTTAGAGTGTTCTTGGACACTGCCCTCCATTCTTTTATAGAAATGAATCTTTAGGTCATGTCCAGATATGCAGGTGCTTTAATGGTGCTATAGCCTCACAAACAATCTGGTTAACTGAAAAAAAAGAATGAATCTTAAAGGGAAGCTAACTTCTGCATTAGACGTTCAGGTAGAGATCTGTTACTGAACTCTGAACACTGTTTTGGTAAATACTGTTACGCTTTTATAGGTTTTAAAAGTAAATTTTAGGTTGTGTCCCATACTCCCCAAAATAGCTTACCCAACTAATACTTTACTGTGTTAAATATGTTCAGACACTCGGTCCATTCAGTTATTTTCTCTGCAGTTTTACTTAGACCGTTTTCCATGAAAGCCTCTAAGGAGCCTGTCCACAGTAGGTCCAGATAAGGCTTTCATTTATGAACTCCAGCTGAACCCCCTGTGTTAAGCAGGGTGCAAAGCAGCTCTGGTTTCATATGTTTAGATTTAAAGATATTGGAGTAGTGTGAACCACTTCAACATGAAATGCAAATGAATCTTCTGACCACTTCCTCTGCTGCAAAGGACAGCATGTGTTAAAACACTGTTTTAGTTTCCTCATTAGTATCCCAGATGCAGAGTAATCTGCAGATGTTCCCGTACAGCATGAGCATGTTTGTGACTAACGTCGACATTCTGAAAGCAAAAAAAGGTTTATAATTAATAGAGGCACTTCATGAAAATAAAAATGCGATTTGCTATGTTTTCTTTAATTTCCTTAGATACAGTTCAGCGGTGGTGCAAACAGTGTAATCCAGTACATCTATTATCAGCCCATCATCCACCGCTGGAGAGAAACTGATTTCTTCCCTTGCTCCGTCACCTGTGGGGGAGGTAAACCTTGTAAAAGATGTGAAAAAATTGCATTACACAGACAATTTGGATACAAACAGATGATTCAAAAATAATATTCTTAAGTGAAAAGAGTTGTATTTTAATTATAACAACTATGCAACTTAGCTTATATTTCAGTTTTGTGATTTTTATAAAGTAAATTTTTCTTATTTAGCCAAAGTTTATCTTATTTATTATAGGTTTTTGTGTGTTAATGCAATACATTTTTGTTTAAAGCATAAGTTGTAAAATATCGGTATGTATTCCTTATGTAGGGATTAATCTATAATTACTAAGTAATTTAACTAAATAAAATGTAGCTTTATTTATTTCTGAAAGAAAGTGAAATGCTTTTAAAGTTTTTTATATTCCCAGAATTATTTTTCATTTCTGTCACATGTATTTTCTTTAATATAGTTTCATTATAGTTTCACTTCAATTAAATAAACATTATTTTATTTAATAATACACCAACTAAGTGCTATATTGGTCTCAGTTTAGAACTTACATGAACACCTCTTCCCTATAGGTTACCAGTTGACATCTGCAGAGTGTTATGATCTACGAACCACTCGCGTTGTTGTGGACCAGTATTGCCATTATTACCCTGAAAATGTAAAGCCCAAACCCAAGCTGCAGGAGTGCAACATGGAACCTTGCTTGGATAGGTGAGGTCCTGTATTTCTACTGCATTGGACAAACTAGCTAACTTTAACATTGTTATTCAGTTTCATTTTTATTTATTTTTTTAGTGATAGTGATGGATACAAAGAAATCATGCCATATGACCTGTACCACCCCCTGCCTCGGTAAGCATAAAGCTCTGCAAAATTAGTTAAAATTAGTTATTAACTCATTGTACTTTGTCTCTTTCTGTCAGGTGGGAGAGCAGCCCCTGGACTGCCTGCTCAACGTCCTGCGGCGGTGGCCTCCAGAGTCGCTCAGTGACATGTGTGGAGGAAGACATGCAGGGTAACATCACGCCCACTGAAGAGTGGAAATGTCTCTATTCTTCAAAGACTGCCATCCTGCAGCCCTGTAACACCTTCAGTTGTCCAACCTGGGTGGCACAGGAATGGTCGCCTGTAGGTACCTCTCTTTCATCTTGAGCATTAGAAATCTGCATATGAAGTTTCCACCTTTGCATCATTTGCCATGATGCAATAATTCTGCTTTGTGTTTTTTTTTTTTTTTTTTTGCATGGCTTGCTAATCTTTTGTTTAATATATTCTTACTACTTTTGTAACTCAATGAAATGTCTAATCTAAACTTAGGTTTTAATGTTTTTTTAAAGATGTTTTTTTCCCTTTTCTTGCGTCTTACATTGTTTCATACTTGGGAGGTAAAAACACTGTTGCTGTCGGCTGTGTTTCTTAGTCTTGATCACATTTGTTCACTGAGGCCTCTGAGGCTGGATTCTCACCACCAGTAGAATTTTGACACATCTTCATCATCATTTTTCTATATTGTAGTATATTAATAATTCTTAAAAAAAAAAAAAAAAAAAAAGCAGAATGATGTGACAAACTAGAAATTGTAAAATAACTAGTTACTATCCTATGCCCGATAGCAAATTCCTAAAAAAAAAGCAGTTTTTTCTTTGTTTGTTTGGTTTAAACAATAAGCAGCATCTTGATTGTAAGAGAAACACTCATTACTGTTTGGGAGCACCAATGCAAATATTTATATTTGAATAGAACAAGTGTTTCGTTAACACATTAACGTTCTGTTCCATCACTCACTTTCTGGTTTTATGTGGGGTTATTTCTTGAACTGCCTTTAAATTCCCGTGCAACTACCTGATTGCCAGTTATTTTGCCTCCCCAGCTAAACCCTATGAATCTGATATGCAGCCCCTTTCAAACCTGGTATGCTGTTTATGCAGCACATTCTTCCCTTAAAATGCTTATCTTGGCAAAGGATCGACGAAAGTTTGTTCCTGATGAGAGATTTGATGAGATTCTCTGTTCACTTCCCCTGAGTTTCAGACAGAAGTTTGTTTGTTTTTTTCTAGAAATGTAAAGGAACATGTGCATGAATGTAAAAATTGTGTGACTGAAAAAGCCTTGTGTGACCTGTCACCACCAGTGCACGGTGACCTGCGGTCAGGGCCTGCGTTACAGGGTGGTTTTATGCATCGATCACAGAGGGCTTCACGCTGGAGGCTGCAACCCCACCACCAAACCCCACATCAAGGAGGAGTGTCTGGTTACAGTTCCCTGCTACAAATCCATAGGTGGGAAACATCTTGTTAAAATCTGCAGCTTTCATTCTTTTCTTAGTGTTTTCACTCAATGTTAAAAAGGATCTTTGCAATTTGCTTTAGACACACTACCGATTGAGGCAAAGCCTGTCTGGCAGAAACAGGCCATTGAGCTGGAGGAGGAGGAGAAAGTAACTGCAACTCAGGAACCGACGTAAGTGATGACCATGCTTAAGAAAACACTTACAAATATCAACAGAGCTTCTAAAATATATATTTTTGGGATTACCTTTTTTCACATTTTGTCACATTACTTCAACTTCAATAGGTTTTTGTGAGACTGTATGATAGGCAACACAAACTTCAAACTGGACTCGCATTATTTTGCACAACCAATGTTGCTGAAATATTATAATCCTTTTAAATAGGACACAACTCATTTTCATATTAATGCCTTTTTGCACCATTATCTAAACTGGTTTCTTTTTTCTCCTACATTTTTTACATTCTGATCACTGCTGCCCTTTTTTTTCTTTCTTTCTTTTTTTATTTTATTTTTTATTTTTACAGTGTCCTGTCTGGCAATGTGACAATAAGAATAATTCTCTTGATGCCAAAAAGAGCCCAACAGATTTTACTTTCACAAGGGGAGCAGTACAGCTATCACCATAGTGTTCCGCTTGATTTATGCATATAAATAGCTTTATTATAATTATGCAGGGAGTTTTACAGATTATATGGACACTGCAATGTAAGTCGAACAGGAAAGAAAAAAAAACAGAGAAAAGATGAAAGACAGAGGAGATAAAAGTGAGATAACGATAAAATCTCTGCTGCACTGCTGATCACTGCTGCACTTTATATTGGTAATGTTTATCTACACCAACTGCAATATCATTACAACTGTTGTTAACTGTACACAACACAATTCTGTTTTGTATACACTCTGTGCACACAAAATTACAATAAAGTTAGTCTAGGTCGAACAAAGTCAGATAGTAAGATATATTTTTGTTTAATTAAAAAAAAAATCTCTGAGTGAATATGTTTTGATGCAATTTTTTGTAACAAATTTTAAGCTACGGCCTCTTAAAGCCTGGCTGGGAAGTCTTTGGGTTGGTAAGTCTTGCTAGTGAATTCTTAATTACTTTTAAGTTTGCGCTTTGACTAGTCCATTTTAACACATAGATAGGGTATGACATACACAATTTCAATAACTGTCCTTTCATCAGTTTATCTCTGCTGCTGCTAAAAAGCTGCCATTGATTGCTTTTCTGATTTATGCTTTCATGGTCAAGTCTTTCAGTTTAGGTGTAGAGCAATGTCTCAGTAGGTTTTACTGCTGTGTCACTGTCATTTTCAGGGTAAGGGACTGAGCGATGCTGTATAAGATGTTCTAGGGAAATATTACTTTAATTATTACCAATTGCCAATATTACTTTTCCCCCTTTATTCTTCTTTCTTTCCCATTTAACTTTTCTTCCTTTGTTCTTTTGTTCCTTCCCTCATTTTTTTCTACCTTCTTATTTTGTTGTTTCCAATTTTCCTTTTGTTTTTCTCTTTTTCTTCCTTCTTCTTGTCCTGTCTTTTTCCTGATTTTTTTAAAGTCAGTAAAAGAGACATGGAAAGGACAGCTTAATGGCCTGTTTCTACAACTATTAATCAGTAAATGTCTGTTTCAGTTTATGACAATTTTTTTTTGTATACAAAAATGGTCACAAAGGACGGTTAACTTTGGTGGAAGGATGCATTTTTACAGGAAAATGTGTTGTGGTACTCTCTATTACTAATTGGATTAGTTGGATTAGTACAGTTCAGAAAAAAACACTTTGCAGTGGACATTGGGGCGACAGTGGCGTTGAATGAAGGAGTTTGCCCTGCAACTGTTGTCACAATGTAGCATTCCATCATCAATATGTGAGTGAATGGGTAAATGGTAAATGTCCTGTACTTATATAGGACTTTTTCAAGTAAGAGAACTTCAAAAAAGCTTTACACTAGATTCAGTCATTCACGCAGTCACTCACACACTGGGGATCATAAGACAAAAGAAGCGAGGCTGCCATACACTGGCGCCACCAGTCCATCTGACCACCATCAGCAGGCAATGCGAGTGAAGTGTCTTGCTAAAGGACGAAACACTGAAAGCCGTAATCGGAGCTTCAACTGAGAAGCCTCTGGTGTCAGGCGGCTCAGAACGTCGGACCCAGGATTTAATCAGACAGATCAGTTTTTGAAACAAGTGTTATTAAAAGAAAGGTGCACTGGGCTCACTGGAATCAGAAACGGAGACTCAGGTTAGTGACTTCAGAACTCAAAGGGGAGACGACAATGAGCATGAAAGTCACCACCCTGGCAAAGAGTTCAGTCCGAGTCCAGAAGGAGGAGTGACATCCAGAGGAACTCCTCCTCCTGGTACTCCACAGTAGACTACTGAGTCGGAACCAGAGATACAGGAGAGAAGAGACGCAGCGATCAGCAGCAACCAGATTATGCAGAGGAACCGATGATCCAGATGGGCCAATCCAAGCAGGTACAAGGTCAACAACAGGCGGAATCCAGGAAGTAGTCTGGAAAACAAGACAGGCAAAACCAGAGCAGAAGAGGGGTGGCCAAATTTCGGAAGTCCAGAAATAGAAATAGGTCAGGATAAGGCAGAACTAACACAAACAGAGAACGCTAGAATAGACTTGCTAGAAGCTTCAATAATCTGGCGCCAATGGCTGGGAACCAGTGGCTTAAATAGATGCAGGAACAATTGGAGCTGATTAGAGACATTTAGAGCAGGGCAGAGCAAAGCAGATAAGAGAAAAAAAGAGTCAGACCAAGCCATAGGTGCCAAGATCATGACATCTGTTTGCAGGGCAAACTCCTTCATCTGACACCAGTATCGCCCCTTGACTGAAAGTAGTGTAAATTGTTTTGGTTAAGTTTCCTGACTTAACACTATATAAGTACAGGCTGTTTACCATTTACCATTTATGACTGCAATTGTTTAAACTGGATTTAGGGCTATATGTGTAAAGGTGCGTAAATGCGAATGGACACCACACTTCTTGGAATTTCATTTGTAAAAAAAACAAAAAAACATTTTCATCTCTCCTTATAAACATGCAATACTTTGTATTGGTCAAGCACAATAAATAACAATGAAGGGCATTTTTTATTGTTGTGACATAAAATGAGATAAAATACTATACTGTGGCTACATTTGCTGGTGATTGTTGGATAAATAGGAATTAAAAAGGTTTAAGGTGCGATTATGTGCTTTGATTTCTTGGTTTCATTTTGACGACTAAGCACAGTTCCTGAAAACTAGCATGATCTCTTAAAGAAAAAATACACTTTTACAACATAAGTTTTGTCAGCTGGGGTAAAATAAAGCAAAAGCAATTATGGAGACAAATATAGTTTCAACTGTTTTTTTCTTTTTCAAGCTTAGTAAAACAGACCAACCTGAAGGTCAAATTGAAGTGGACGGGTCTGGGTGCCGCCATGAAACCGCCACAGTATCACTGTTGTGTTCATGTCAGTAATGATCTTCATCAACCTGACGTCCGATACCTGCTCAGCAGTGGTTAAAACATTCACCCATTGGACTGAAAGTACCTCCTGGATGTCTCTTCTGTATGTTTTGAATGTAATTTATGAGGTTATTCAGGGTAAAAAGGGAAACTGAGAGTGAAGGTGAATAAACATCATATTGAGAACTTGTGCTTCCTTTCAGCATTACCTAAGCAAAGCCTAGAGCCTTCCAGATGGTCTGTCCCCAGAGAGTGAACAATATTTGGATGCTGAGCAGTGCCTTTCCATGACTTATGTTAGAAAAAAGGTTTGAACATTTGTTACTCTGATAGATTTGGATAGAGCAACAAATGGAGAAAGGAATGCCAATGCATATGATTTTGTTCTGTTGCAATAAAAGGCATGTCTTTTATCAAAACGCTCATAAATATCTCTGCATAATGCACCATCTTTCCCAATCCAACAAAAATATCTATGTACCACATTCGGCCATATTACAGATGTAGGAAGAAGAAGAAGGAAATTCCAACTTTGGACAAAGCTATCGCAGGAAAAGTGAAACTGATTTGTTCCTCACAATCCAGCCAAACATATTATTTTTACGAGCAGTTTATAGAATGTTCCTGTAGATGAATGTTTAATGGATGCGATTAACGTTAAGCCTGGGTTGATATTACCAGAAAAAAAAAAAAAAATTGTTGTTTCCTGCCACAAATGGATGCATGATTGTTTCTGAACTGACAGATGTACTCTAACCGCCCATGAAGATAAACATTTCTCCAAGTTTGCATGTTGACTTTGTTGTCCTAGTTCCAAGCTCTAACTGTGAGTGATTCATTTATTTCATTTGTCCAAACAAGAGCAAGTCCCCGGACGCTCGTAAAAAGCCAACTTTCACTGTAATTACGAGCTCTTTATTGAGGCATCCTATAAAGCAGCGTGACGCTTTTGTTTTGTGGTCAGACAAGGAGGAGTGCTGCACACAAGTACAAGCTGGCGTCATAGTGTAAATACAGATCAAAGCTTAACAAAATACCTATCTTTGTACTTAAATAAAAAAATCAAAAGCTGGGATTTTAATTGTTTTTCTAATATGTGCCGTTGCCAGGAAAGATAGCAACTCCAATCGGATATGCCTGTTCAAGGTACTGGCATTAAATATACTTTAGAGTTGCTTTGAAAAGAGCACACCTCCACGATAAGCTTACGTGGAGGTGTGGTTTAAAGCTGATTGGCTGTGTCGCAGGTGGATGAAGGAAAGCAATGAGTTTCTTCATTTAAACTTCCACCTAGGCTCCATAAGTATTTCCTTGTGGTTTGCAAAAAAAGATTTTAGAGCTAATAGTCATGTGTGACATAAACACAGCGACTTTTTCACAGCACCCCCTGTTTAAAAGTACTTCCAGCGGCCCTCAGTAGTTCTAACTGTAAGGATCGCTTTTATACATGTTGATTTGGAAAAGTGTTTCTTCATGAATGTTCTACTTTATAGTCTTTTATTTGTTATTTTTTTTATGTATCTAAATCTTAAGAATACTGAACTTAAACATCCAATCTGTCTGTCTATATCATTTCTACACAATAATTCAGAAGTGATCCTATTCCTCTGCATTTGTAATTTTGTTACCCTTATTTTAATATTTTTTTTCAAGGACTAATTTTTAATTTGTACTTTTACTTGAGTAAAAAAATGTTGAATTAGTGCTACTCCTAGTTCAGGGCATGTGTGGGTTCTCTACCTATGTTTGCTGCTGAGAAAACTGGAACACAATATTTAAGGTACTCTGGTGAGCCCTGTTTGCCTGTAATTCTTCACAGTGGTGAAATGACAGCCATGTAAAACAACACTTTGTTTTTGCTTGGTGAGGGGAAGTCTGTCCTCTTACACTGCAAAAACAATCTAGAAATAGGTAAAAATGTCTTAAATTAAGTGTATTCACCCTTAATTTGAGTAGGTAAATGAGATAGTTTGCCCATAGAATGGGTCATTTTACTCTTAAATAAAAATAATTAGATAATATGCACTTAAAATAAGACAATGCAATTGCGTTGTCTAATGTTAAGTGTAAATTGTCTTGTTCTATTGGCAAAATGTCTCTTTTACCTCCTCAATTTATGAACAAATGCACTTATTTTAAGATTTTTTTGCAGTGTAGTCTAATCTATTTTTTCTCCAAAATTAGTGTAATCTATTTTTTCTCCAAAAATCACTCCAAAAAAAAAAAGAAAAAAGAATTAAACCTAAAAGCCTACTTTTCAATAAGATTGATGACTATGATACATTTCAACGACAGGGCTATCACATTGCTTCAGCTTCTGTTACGTTTGTAGAAATGGACCGTGTCGTAACACGACTCCTAATAAAAATATGTTTGACCTTCTTTATTCTAAAAGAAATGGATACTTGACACTGATAAAACGTCTGAGATCAGCTGTTTTCAAAATCCAGTCATGACAGGTTTTATATTAAACTGCTTCCAAATGTGGCTCTCATTACAAATTATGATGCTGTAATTTTAGACCTGTATTACAAAACAGAGGCAGCCCAGCTGCTGTATTATCCCATGAGGGTTAAATGAAATGGTACAAATATCTCCAATCACCAGATGTAAACATAGATGTTTTGTTCAAAGCAGGATTTCTGTTTGATCTTTCAGCAGATGAGAGCTTGTAATCCAAGCCAACACTTGAATACATTCAGTTACTTAAAGATCAAGCGAGGTTTAACTTTCAGTCTGGTTCCACTTTCACTCTTTTACTGTTTCATTTGATGCATTTGTAAAGCTTTTAAAGGAGGTTGCGGACTGAAATATGGGGATTTTCTCTCCCTCATACGTTTTAGTTTGTGACAACAAATGAAAGCTCTGTGACCATAATTGTACTTGATGATATACATTAGTGCATATCTTTTTTTTTTTTTTTGATAGCAAAAGAATAAAAATTCAGGTGTTTGTAATAGAACCCTACACCATGACCTGAATATTTTTGATTTTTCCCATTTGTGCTATCCTCATCCAGATTCATTCCTGGTCCCTGGCAGGCCTGCAGCAAAACGTGCGGGGCTGGGACCCAACACAGGACAGTCAAATGCCAGGTGTTGCTGTCCTTCTCCCAGACTGTTGCTGACCTGCCTGACGATGAGTGTGATGGGGAAAAACCTGCTTCGATCCAGTCCTGTTATAGCCAATCCTGCTCGGAGGGGCTTGGCCATGGGAATGAAAATAAAGAAGAGAGGGAGCCTCAGAGAGGGGGGGACCAACTTGACTGGGAGTATGAGGGGTTTACGGAGTGCTCGGAAACTTGTGGAGGAGGTAGGAATCTTAAGTTATTAAGCGATAGGGAAGTAGAAAGCGGAAAATAAAAAAATAAACGTCAGAAAGCTTTAACCAGTGGTTACCCAAGGTAATGGAATCAAATTGAATGTTTAAGAATAATTAAGATAAATCTTAATAGGTCACCTTTGTTTGTTAAGCAGCTTTTACAGAAAAAAAAAACATCTGTATTTCATGACTATCTAGTCACTGATAGAAAGATGAAATGAAACCATTCAACAGGAAGTCTATTTACACAGGAAGGCTTTTAGCTGCTTTTTAAAGATTGCTGTAGAGGAAGTCTATTCCACAGCCTTCATGCCTCCTTTCCAACAGCATATGCAAAGAGAAATTCATTCATTAAATTCGTCTGCAAAGAGGCTTGTTTCAGCATTTTCTTTTGCAGTGGTTTTGCCTTTTTTATTGTGCAAATATTTAAAGCAATACGTATCAACTTCAAGCTCAGGCATTGTAGGAAGATATTATAATTAAATGCTTTAGGCCTACTCCAAATTGTGAACCAACCCATTTCTACTGTCTTAAGATCGTAAAAACTCCATTAGGGTCTCTATAGTGGCACAGTTTATTTTAGTGAAACCTTAAATTACACAGTATTAGGAAGTAAATGACTCAAACCGTACCAATATTGCCTTTGAGAAAGAAAACACCACATTTGACCCTTAAGGCCATAAGACCCCTGTGTTCACACCAGCAATAAAAGCTGTCCCAGACCAAAGCAGTTTCCCTAAACATCCTGCCAACACAAACTGAGGTTAACTTTTATCTCCCTCATGTGCACTGCCAGAGTTGTCACACATTTATTTCTTCACAAGGACATTTGCCAGTGTCTTTGTGGATATGAGTGTATCATGTACACACTCCCCAAAACTCAAGTAGCTCCCATTGGAGGATGATTACAGGCTAGTATCATATGTCAAAAACACACCCTTTGAGCTGTGCTTCTGTGGACCATCACACCGCTGTGGCATTTAAAGTGCCTCCTTTATTGTAGACCCCTATACGTGTGTTTCAATACTTTTAATGTGATCTTAAATTACTCTTTTAAAGTTGAGTCATGTCATTGTGTATTTATAGGATACAGAGGCGTAGCCAGAAATTTTTTATAAGGGTGGCCAGGCAATAACCAATATATACTGAGGGGTGGCCAAAAGCGGATCGGCACCAAAACCTCTGGGTCTATCTACACTGTTCCAACAGGAACAAGCACAACGTCCATATTTCTAAATAAAGACAAACTATAGTTTCCTACAGCCTTTGCTGACAAACAGACACATATATTTAAACATCAGTATAGATCAAAGTTATATTGGATAAAATTCTTTCATGTTTGAGTTCTGGAGTGAACATCTTTTCATTACTTACCTACTTTTATCAAAATCGTTCTGCATTAAATAATATTTACAAGTACTTATATCTACATAAATTGATAATTTAATAGGTTTTTATTAAAATAGTGATTTACAGTATCTATGATTTCACTGAAGACTCTTAGATGACTTACAGAGTCACATCATTTTCTCTTTATGGCATTTAACACAAAATCTAGTTCTGAAAGAGCATGAATTCTGTGCTAATCATCTCTAATGTTGGTATATTGATGTGCATAATTAACCAAAGTGTTTTTGTTGTCAAGTATTTCTTAATATATATAAATTTAAATTGTTTTGAATATTCTACTTGAGAGAAAAAATTGGTAGGGAAGGCCACAGGGGTGACCAATGATTGGCTAAGGGTGGCCATGGCCCATCTAGCTCTGCCCCTGATGGAGTATCTACACAATCCCTAGGTTTTGCCCCTATTTTATTTTGTCTGACTTTATTTTAAGACATACTTGCTGCTCCATATACAGTCAAAATTGAAAAAAAAAATCACCCTTTTTTAGTTCCAGGGTTTAGCATATATTAGTCCTTTTGGTTTTAGCTAGGTCTTGAATTAGATAAAAGCATTGTCCCCATCCCCAACATCATTTGAATTCAGTTTATCTACATAGCGCAAATTCACAACACATGTCATCTCAAGGCACTTTACAGTTCAACCAGATCATACAGTCAAATTGATTCAAAGTATTCTATCTATGGAAAACCAGTTGATTGCATCGACTCATTGACTCGGATGCAATCCCTCACACTAAGCATGCTTGTAGTGACAGTGGAGAGGAAAAACTCCCTTTTTAGCATGAATGTGAGTGTGATGGATCCTCCTTGCATTCACGCCCATGACATACAAACTTCCTAGGAGACATGATGCTGAATCTGCTGCGACTGCAAACCCTCTTTGTTTCGTTTTTTTTTTTCTTTTTATTTATTTATTTATTTTTTTGTGGGCGGTAAACAGCAGCCAGGTTAATACCACAATAAAAAAAAAAAAACTTTATGCAGGCCGGGCTCCTACAGGCTCACTGCTGCCCCCCTCAGGACACTGCCGTGCGTTATGCATAAGTTAGGCTGTCGTTGCACAGAAGTTCTAGGCTTGTTATGCATACCCTATGTTTACACTCAAAATTGAAAAAATATATAGAAAGTTCAGCATAAGCGAGTGTTTTAGAAGATTATGGGATGTCAGGCATGCACTGGCTAAATCGTCAAAGTGTGACATGGGCTAAGAATGATGTTAATTTTAAATTGGTTTGATGTTATACATTCATGAATTATGTAAGAGTGAGTAACTTATACCCTCACAAACCTCATTAATAATAAATAAGTACCTTTCCTCCTCCCTTCTCATCTTTAAATATCCTGCCAGTACTCTGTGATTGCGTGACAGTTGATAGTTTGGTGTAAAGGTAGAGAGATTAACTTAACAAATGCTAGAACTTCTACTGAGCTAAGAAGAAAAAAAAAATCACCAGGTCATGTGCAATCAGAGTGAGGCAGCGTAACAGAGGAAGAGAATGAGTTTTAGCATGGTGCATGCCAGTGTACACTAAATAATTTAATTTTAAGGCAAGCAAAAGACAGATTTCATTGGCATGATAAGAAATTTAAAAAAATGCTTATATGCTCATCTTTATTTGTTTTGTATTTTGTTGTCAATGTGCAGGTGTGCAGGAAGCAATGATTATTTGCCTGAACAAACAGAGCAGGGAAGCCGCAGATCAAACCCTGTGTGCGAGCTCTCGGCGTCCCCCTCCACTCCTCCTGGAGTGTAACACTCACCCCTGCCCACCAAGGTACAGTAAAACTACCTGAATCAGACATGTTGGTCACTACCACCAAGAGTTTTTTGTTCTGACTTGTGAATGTTGAATTAGAATAATAAAAGCAATAAAACGCAAAATGAAAATGGGTCTTTTAGGGAAGAGGAGGTTTTGCTGAAACTAAGAAAAAATATACATTAGTAAAAAAAAATATGGAAGGAAATGTGCTCATTAAAAGCTTGTAAGGAGAATGTTCTTCCAAAATGTACAATAGATGGATCATATGTGGTTTTTAGCTTTACCATGTCAAACACATGCCAATATTTAAAGCTAAAATTAGAAAAAAGACAACTACATTTTAAAAAGTTAATCTTTGGGGAAAATGTTTAATTGTTTCAGACTGATTGAAAGTCAGATGAGTCAATTAAAAACGTGGGTCTAAGTGATTCTGAGGGAGATTGACAGAGATGGATGATTATATCACTTCTGGCCGGAAGTTAAAGCCCTCTGGAATACGGTTAGAATCTGACACACAAAGATCCAATGTCAGTGGTTTAGCAACATACCCGTAAGATATTAAAACCGTCCTCAGAAGACCTTTCTGGATTTCTGTCAATTTTGCTGATGTAGAAATCTGGAAGACTTTAGCAGTTACAGTAAATGTTCATTTTCTGTAGTCAGGTTAAGTTACGCTGCAATACATCCAGCTGAAAGTATCAAGGGGAGGCTTCTACTGGGTCTGAGACTGTCAAAGGCTTGAACAAGCAAATACTCTTTGATTAGCTCCATAAATAAAACAAGAGTTGACCAATGTATTGCATGTGCAATGAAGAACTGAAAAACAAATTGAGTGTTTAACAATATTACACATGTTTTTGTTTTTTTTTGAGCAAGTTTGAAATTACATATTTTTAATTTTTTTGAATGTGATCGAAATTTGTTCTTCAAAAAAATTAGATTGACTAAATTATTGAGCAGCAAAGGAAAAGGTATTTTAACATATCAAAATTTTGGCTAAGCAGTAAGTGGATTCTGTGAAACGCCAAATATTTCAAGTTAACACCGTGCACATTGTCAATTCTCTACCACTTTCACTCTTGTCCAAAAACCCAGAGGCTTTCAGACTGACCTTGCATGTTTTTCCAAGCTTTTAGATTTGTTTTCATGCAGAACAAATGCTGCATTGGACCTGTTTCTTTTGGCCCTTTTCTCCCTCCCTTAGGCTTTCTTACTCTCACATAATAAGCTACACTCTTTGGATAGTGTTCTCTCCAAGGCAAAACAGCCATTAGATTTAGTTTGTACGGGTCCATGTACAAATCTCCTTCCCCCTTCAATCCTGGATTCTAGATAAACAAAGCATCTTAAAATTTTACATAATCTGTCTAACCAAAGCTAAGGTTGCTGCAGTGAAGGATGGAGCTAAAACCATGTTGCTGGATTACATTCTCAGATTGGAGTAAAGATATAAAGTTGAAAGTAAACCCTGTATATCATTTGTTGCATAATAGCTTTTTAGATATAATTTAATACAATGAGAAATTCTAAGCATTTTGCTATGCTTAACTAATATTTCATAATTTTTTTATTGATCTGCATATTGGTAAGATTGTAAAAACTTTCTTAAGGTAAAAAAAAATAAAAATAAATTAAGTTTACTTTCCCACAGACAGCAACAATACATTTCAGTAATGTAATAACTAAACAAAGGTTTCAGTGTTGAATTTTTTACTCTGGGTTTAACTTCTCCAATTGCTGCGGTTTGCAAGCAGGACTCAATCAAAGGTGGCCCCTAAGCCAGAAATAACTACGAAATAGCCTCTTTTCCCCTCCATAATAAAATATCATAAACCATTTTAATTCCAGCTATGTATTACATTACTAAGCTCAGAATTGAAAATGCGAAGAATTTTAAATGCTGATCTAAACTTGGTGAAATAAAGTCCATAGCACTCCATTATTGTTGTCTACTGGCTTTAAAGGTATAGATATGATTTTTGTGGGATTTTCAAAATAAAAGGTTTAGGCGAATATATATGAAATCTATAGAATAATATATGTTTTATTTGTTTTTAAACTATACCTTTATTTAAAAGATTATCTTACAGTTTAAAACAAAGTTCAGGTTTTACACTCACCTAAAATGTTTTATCACATAAAGTCCTCAGTGTTACTTTATAGGGCAGTAGAGAATGATCGTTCACAAATACAATAAAGGTGTGATTTAAGGTCAGTGCTTTAGTAGCATTAATAGTTTTTATTTAAACCTACAAATAGGCACAAATCAGAATGTGGCCTCTATCTGACTTCATTTCAAACTTTTTGTGGTCCGAACTAACCTGCATGCGCATAAAAACACTAGTGTCGTCACACGCAGCACAATAGCATTTTAAAGGATGTTTATAGGAAATTTAATAATACAGACTATGTCCCTCATCCATATGACCCTTTCAATTAGGTCTGAATAAAGTCTCTATTTATGAGCTCTAATCTCTTGCTGTCTCTATTATGAAGTACTATTCGAGCAAACATTCCTTTTTCTAACTGCTACCATTTCCTGTTCGGTGGCACTAAGGTGCGACAAAGGCAATGAAAAGTAATGTAAAATAGATTTTAATGCATCTTGTTCTTTCCGAGTGATTGAAATTCCAAGTAATGAGATATGAGTCCGATATTGGACCACTTGTGAATGTGAGAGTGTGACTAGAAAAAGTCAGATATGAGGCAGATCAGAGCGTTCCCACTTCCTTTAAACAGCCTGACCTGATCATCTGACCCCTGAAAAAGATCAGATTTGGGCCGCATTTGTCTGCAGTGGGAACAGGGGTTATTGCTGGAAGTGCAGTCTGAAAATCTCTTCCTTTGAAATGTGGAAGTCACTTTTAGGTCAAGAGTTTAAAGTCAACCCTAGACAGTATTTAGCCAGTTTACCACAAGAACTAGTTCCAAGTTCAGTTCTTACTGTATCATAGAAACGCAATTAATCTATGTTTTAGGTCACCTTAAACAGCCTTAACTAAGTTATATTTTCTAGTATGAAATATTTATCATTCATTTATCACCATTAAATCATTTTTTTCAATGAAAAACAGTCAAAATTAAGCTCTTGTGCCGGAGAAAGATGCCTTCAGATTATGTTCCCAGTGCAAAAAACAAAACCAAAAGGCATTAACTTTAAATTTCTACAAAAAGTTTGCAATAATGAGCCTTTAAGGGCCTATTCTAATGGATATCCTCCTGACAGGTGGGAAACGGGGGAATGGAGCTCATGTTCTGCCACTTGTGGTGTTGGTCTGATGACACGAACTGTAACATGCATCCATCGGCCCTCTTCAGAAAGCAACTACTCTGCAGTTTTGAAAGATGAATTGTGTCAGAAGCCCAAACCAAGTCTTTTCCAGGCCTGTAACCGATTTGACTGCCCTCCTACATGGGATACACAAGATTGGAGCCAGGTAAAGAATACTGTGTTTTGTATTTGCTATCACAGATACCTAATGCAAATCTGAAAACTAGACTAGAACCTTAACGTTCTTTCTCTGCAGTGCTCCCAGACTTGTGGTGGGGGATTTCAGAAAAGGAAGGTGTTTTGCAAGCAGAGAATGGCAGATGGCAGTATCCTTGAACTTCCTGACACCTTTTGTCCATCCAGGACTCTTTTAAGTGAGCGACCCTGTGGAAAGCATGACTGCCCACCCCAATGGGTTACTGGTGAATGGTCTCAGGTAGCTAATCCTTTACCTCTAGTATTTATTTATATATTTATTTATTTGCTATTTCACTTGTCGAAGTAATAATTTAGCTACTACTTCTAACATGCATACTAATTTTTTAATCTAGTGTTCAGTAACTTGTGGACATGGCATTCAGTCTCTGCAAGCTGTCTGCAGGAGGCAGAGAGAGAATGGGCTATATGAAATGATTAACTCAACACACTGTTTAATGACGGCCCGTCCCATCAGATTCCGCTCATGCTTTCTGAAGCACTGTGAAGGTAAGAAACACCTCTTTGTTTTTGTTATTTTCATGTTGTTTGCACTGCAAAGAAAGTTAAACTTGAAAGATGTATTAGAAAAAAAATCTAAAGAACTGTGTAAATATAAGAGAGCAGCCTTGGGGTAGAAATAAGATTTACCTATGACACAACAGAGTTACTGATGATGCTTTTTACATCTCAGATTCCACTGAGAATGATGGCACCATACTTGCCCAGAGGAAGGTCTACATTCAGTGGAGGAAGTCCAAACGGGTGCAGCTGGCTGTTGGTGGTTATGCATATCTCATGCCCTGGACAACATTAATCATTCACTGTCCAACGTTCAACATTCGAAAGGGTCACATTCAGTGGTTGAAAGAAGGGAAACCCCTAGTAAACCATCCTCGGTATTCCATAAAATCCCAAGGGTTCCTGAGGATTCATCAAGTTCATCCAACTGACGCCGGGATCTACACATGCACTGCAGGCTCTGCACGAGAAAATTTTGTCCTTCACATCCTTGGCAACAAGAAAAAACTTGCCGTTCCAGAGTCCTGGCTGGTTGAAAGTGGGCAACAAAAGACCAGGCATCCAGATACAACCTCAACCACAGGAACACTTCAGGAGCTACCCATACCCCTGAACAAATATGACAACCTGGTGGAACATTTGATTGAGGTAAAAGGTTATTACCACAATAAAAAATACCTTACTGAAAAACCTTACCCTAGTGAGAAAAACAAATTGACTCTGGAGGGTGAAAGGACAAAATTAGAAACTTCAGTCCCAGCTGTGCTTGTTACTGATAGCACCAAGCTAGATGAGATCATGCAGGATCTCTCTGTAGGCTTTAGAGGACACCAAGGGGAACATTTACTCATACAGTTCCTCCTCGAACTTGCTATGGCACAAGGAAGCTCTAATGACTCTACTATTGACACACCAGATGGCACAGAATCTTTTACAAATGGACCGGTCCTTAAAAAACCAAACCTCAAGATCCACACTTCAAGGGCTTGGAGTCCAGCTCCTAAAAATGGCACTGAAGCATATCTCTCTGAAGTTATTGTTAATGTTGGGGCACCAGTTTTCCTGCAGAAACCAGTTAGTTCTCTGGAACTAAGGTGCCAAAATATCAGAGATCCTCGAACTTCTCTTATGTGGACGAAAAATGGAAATCCTTTGCACCTTGATGAAAGGTACTGTATAAACAATCCTACGCTTAGGGTTTATTTTAACCAAGTTGCACATCAGCAGGTATTTTATCTTTTTTCTTTTCAGAGTTAACCTTTTAGCTTCTGGCTCACTGAGAATCCAGTCTCCAGGTAAAGAAGACGAAGGTCTGTACACATGTACGTTTAAAAATCGTCAGCGAAGTACATCTCTGTCATCATGGCTGCGGATTACAAGTAAAGTCCTTATTCTGTTTTTTTATATTATTTAATGCACAACACATTCATCTAACAAAAAAATATTTCGTGTTGTATACTCATTGTTGCTGCTAGGCATGAGAAATATCAGTTTACAAAAATATATTCACTGCTTTAATGTTGATATTGTACAGAAAGACTTTTTTAGCCTTTATTTATGTGCCACTTAAGATTCAATAATTTTTTGGACAAAACCATCTGTCCATCCATCCATCCGTCCGTCCAGTCGGCCATCCATCCATCTATCCATCCCTTTTCATTCTTTCATTTCTTTCTGTTCTGGCCTGAACTGTCTGATGAAAGGTTTCTCTCTTTCATAATTTTATAACCTGGTTAAATGAATTACTCATCTCTTTTGAAAATAACATGTTAATAAGATAGCAACAGGTCAGTTGAATTACATTGGTTATAATAGTATATTTTATGAAAATTATGTCACTCCATCCTTAAGACCGTATGTGATTCATTGTTGTTGCTTTTGCAGCTTCCTAATTTTTGCCCGATCTCTTCTACTTTTACAGCAAACATTTATTTGAACATTATAGGTTGATTTGAAACTGACCATAACATTAGGTAATCAGTCTGGAAATGTGGGGAGTCCTAATTTTAGAAATACACAGGAAACCTGTCTGAAGATATTTGATAAATTTCCTTTAGACTTCAGCTGCTTTTTCACTTAAATTCTGTCTAGTACGATCTCCGAAAGGTCCCTTCCCAACACAATCAAACCCTTGTGCTGGTACAGTATCAAAAGCAATCATTCTAACCTTGCTTTAAACAGTTTTGGAATCCAAGAAAGCAAATAATAAGGGTCAGTATTGGCTTAATGTCAGGTCAGGTTTGTCCTCATCTAGTTTAATGTAGTCCAGTTTATAGTTATGCTTGTTGTTCTTTTGTGGTTCAGGCATAAAGGTTCTGGGAAAGTGTTCTTCCAGCTGAGAGAGGCTCAGACACAAGAGCGACCACAGACGCGCACGATCCCTGAGCTTTCACTTAACATCTGGCTGAGTCAGTGATGGGGAATGTCCGGTTTCACGTCAGAATTTGGGTCGCCTCTGAACTGCACAGCCCTTTGTCTTTTGAAAAGTGAGATCAGTCAGAAAATTACTGAATCCTCATCAAAGCTCTGCCACTGAGGATTTCCTGCCTCCGCCGAACTCTTCCTCCCCATGCGGCAGCAATTACAGATTCCAGGCAATGTATCAAACAAGATCATCTCAACATATCCCATCCAGCTAATCTAAATGGAAGGGATAAAGAGGTTTAAAAGTGCTTAAAAATGGCCCAACCTTATTTTCCTTATATTTACTTCAAATTCTATTAAAGACAGTGTAATAGGGTGTTAAGGAGCTTTAAAAAAAAAGGACAAGGGTAGGGAAAAAGAAAAGTGGATGCTAGGAGAATTTTGTTTTAAGCTCTTGGAAAATCTCATTTCACACTTGAAAAGCTAAATTTGTATGAAGACAATTTAAAGTTTGATCACTTCCAATTAAAAAAAGTAGCAAACCTGAGACTCAAACAAAATGTTCCCTGAAGTCAATCTTAATCTATTTTAACTGTTCATCCAGGTAGTAATGGAGGAAGCTGCTTCCATGGTAACAGCACTGACCAAGCTTGTGTTGAAAAGACAAACAGCAGCCAGTCAGCTGAGCTTTGCAGAGGACAATCCTGCCCCCTCAGGTCTGTGAAGGTTACTGCATGTTTTTGGAGTTGGTGTCAGTTTAAGTCCCCAATTCAGTTTAGTAGTCTTTGGAGAATGTAAATAAATGTGGCTTAATAGCAGTTACTTCAGTTTAATACTTTAAGATGAAGCGATGATATCACACATATGCTCTTTGAGGAAATCTGTTAAGTTTGGGTTAAAACAACTTCACAATACAAAGAATTTTATTAGATTTTTTTCACTATATTTAAAACAGTCCATATAAAATAACATCAGTTTAGTCTATACTAAATTAGGTAGTTTCAGATTGGCTCAGGATATTTTATTCCAGTTCAATCCAATTTAATCCACTTTACATTAATACATTTCTTTACAATTCCGATAAACCTATATAAAATCTAATTGAACCTATTCACTTGTATTTAAAGGATTTTACCTAATTTCTAATCAGTTTAGTTTAATTCAATGTGGTGTATTTCAGTGCAGTTCAGTTTTATTCATTCCAAACCAGTTCTGTTCACTTTACTTGTTCTAAATTGTCCTTCCTAGCTGGGTTAGATGGCAAGCGGATGCATGGTCACCATGCTCAGCCTCTTGTGGAGGGGGATCCCAGTCTAGAACTGTTCGCTGCATGATGGGTCCCGAAGGCGATTTAAGGGAGGTACAAAGCAGGCACTGCCTTGGGAAAGGAAAGAAACCATCTACTACCAGGTTATGCAAGATTTTGCCCTGTGCCAGATGGGTCACGGGCTTTTGGGGGCTGGTGAGTGTTCTTATATATCCCAACTTTTTTGTTTTTGTTTCATTATTTGGCGAGAAACTGGTCGAACTTTCAATTTTGAATGCTTTAGTGTCGTGGCCGGTGTGTGGGTCCCAGTTTGGCAAAGCAGCATCGGCACATTCAGTGCAAAGACACAAATGGTACCAAAGTTTCCTACAGAATGTGCCATGGTCTCAGGAGGTAAACAGAATATTAATTAAAAGCCAACATTGTTTAAAGATATGTAATTAATGTAAATTAACAATTAAACATATAACTGTGATCAGAAAAATGTATTTTTTTGTCCTATCTCTTGCTGTAGGCCCAGCTCTGTTCAGAATTGCTCCACAGATGCCTGCTCCCTTTATTGGCATGTTGGGCCATGGAAGCAGTGCACAGCAACCTGCGGCCGACACGGTTTCCAGTCGCGTCAGGTGACCTGCAGACATCGTGGAACGGGCAGGGCAGCACGAGCACATCACTGCATGTGGACCCCTCGGCCCTCTGGCTGGCAGCGCTGCAATATGCCATCTTGTGGCAGAGGTGAGATTCTTAACTTTAGGCTACTACTGTATTTAATTGATGTCATTTATGAAAGTATATTCATTTTAGTATAACTATCTAAAGATGTAATTAATATTGGATAATGGCTTAATAATAAGCCAATATCCAACAAATGTGGGCATTGTCAAATGTAAATATGCTATAATGAATAGCAGTGAGGGATGTAAAACTGTACCATGAGTACCCCTCTCAGTCAAAAGTGTTGATGATTGTCCAAAAGTGGAATGTAAAATAACTGATTAAAAAAAAAAGTATTTTACATCTTTTTTTTAAGCATATAATTCTAAGGCACAGGTTTGGACTTGGAGATTTTTTTCAGGCCAGGACTCCGTCATGTAACCAGGCTAACCCCTGACATGACTGACATGACTGATTTATTAGGTAGTAAAATAAAATATCTGTTTTGCTCTCTGAGGAACTAACTGAAAAATTAAACAAGCTTTTATCAACCAAAAAGTAAGTTTTTATTATTATTTTATTATTATGAATTCACCTCTACCTTTGACACACATCCAAACCAAGCAGAGGAAGAGACAGAAAATAAAGAACAGTCTGGGATCAGGCTGTAACTCCCTTATAATCACATTTAAGCTTGATAATTTGGGGGAAAAATCCAGAGCAAAAATTATAATCAGACTGACAAATGAGTTTTACTTTATTTTCATCAAAACACCCGAGCTGCTTTGATGAGCTCCGATAGCTCAGTGTGAAAAGCAGCTGATCCCAGACTGTTCTCTACATCCAGTCTGTTCCTCTTCTTGGTTTTTATATGTGTCACAGCTGAAGGTGAACTCAAAGAAAAACTTACTTTTTGTTTGAAAAAATCTTGTTTCATTTTTCAATTGATTCCTCACAGAGCAAAACACATCAGAGCCCTATTTTATTTTACTACCTAAGAAATAAAACATTTTCATATACCCCTTGCAATGCACTCATGGTACGCATAGCCCCGGTTAGGAATCACTGATGTAATGTACACAACCCATATCCTTTGCAGTTTCACGCAGGGCACCATCACCTTCACCTATCACCATCAGGACACCTTTCCTTCCTACAAAAAATCTAAACCCCAATTTAGCTCCTTCAAGAGCAGGTAATGTTGTCCAATACATCTGAAATGAGTCCTTTATCTGATCATCATTCAACTAATAAAGTATTATTTAAAGACAGACTTACATTGGCCCCATCCCACCTCTTTACCCCAGAAGCAAACCACAGGAACAACAATAATCATTCAGACTGAACCAAACTTTATCTTTTCTTTCTAAACCAAGCCGATAAAGGGATACAGGAATGAGGGCTGAGGCTCTTACCATACAATGCATTCAAAGATAGATCAAATATCTTTGAATCATGAACCCATTAGACTTTTGTATTTTGGGTATACTCCTACAAGTGCTGTCCATTTACTCATATGATATCAGTAAAACAAATTATTGCATATTAGTAAATAGGTTGTGCCTAATCTAGGTGTACTGTGGCTTCTGCTCTGCCCGGTTACAGAAAGTTTGTTCCATATATCACTTAATCCATTTATCAAACCCAGTCCTGGCTCTACAGTATTTGCTGCATTAACTATTCTGACATTTAATAGAGATTAAATAAAACAAACAGACCTTTAATAGTATGAGGATAAATAACCTAGATTTTAATGTAGAAGCATACATGTCTTTTAAGTGTAAGAAACTTTGTAATTTGATTCTGATTCTCTTTTTATTTTGAATAATTTACATGCCCATAGATGCCATTCCATTATAAAGCTATTTCAGTGGATTTTATATCAAAACAATTCTTGAAAAGCATCATTCTGATGGTGAAGAAAGAGAGTGTTTTTCAAATATTTGTTTTGGTCATTTTAAGGGAAGTCTTATCTGACTCAATATCTCTGAATCGATATCCGTGGAACTACTTAAACCTTTGTAGGTTTTGAATTTTTATATTTTGGCATTTATAGTTATATCTTTATATTTATAGTATCTTAGAACCATCATTTTTGGGAGTTTGTAATTAACAAATGAATTAAATTAATTTAAAAAAATGACTCAGTTAGATGTTATGTTTTTGTCATTATTTATTAGTCTTTGTTAGCATCGACTTAAATATGTTGGTTTTCTGGTATCAACCAATTTTTAAACCATTGTCAACTTTTTGGGTATCAGAACACTTAAAGGCATTTTCCAGATGTGCAAAGTTGGCCTCTTTCATCCATTTCAAAGGCATCTTCTTCCTGTTGGAAGATCAAACTGTGTCCAACTTTTAGCTTTTTAGTTGCTGATTTGATTTAAGTAGAAGTTATTTCATCAACTTTGCAGACATTACACTGGTGACATATGTCTTAGGCATACTACTGCCCTTATAAATAGAACATATAGCCTATATAATAGAAATAGGTAATAGAAATACCTTCTTCTTTGTATTTTCTGATGGGACAACATTCATATAGGGACCACATATGGCAACCCATGTAGATTCTCTAAGGAGAAGTGAATTAACCTAAAAGTCATGGTTTTAGACTGTGGGAGGAAGCTGGAGTACCCAGAGAGAACCCTCGCATTAACAGGGGGAACATCCAGCAAACTCCATGCAGAAAGATAACGGGTCATGAATTGAACCCGGAACCACTGCCCCACTGTAAAGCCCTTGGAATATTCATTCAAACTAGAATGTGTCTATTTGGTGCTTATGCTTCTTTTTGGTTTGGTTTTCTGTAGGTACATGTTAACACTTTATTTGTTCTGTATTGGGACCCTGGTCTTCTACTTTCCAATTCATAACAGTTTGCAGTTTCTAGGACATTCTGAACATCCCTTGTACTCCAAGTAAAATGAGGAAGACAGTCTGGGCCAAATGATGGGAACTTGAACCCAGTTCCTCCTGGATAATGATTTCAAATGCACATCAATACAAAGGTCTTTTGAGTTTAGTTATTTCTCATACAGTACATGTTTTTTTCTTAGTTCCCTTGTTACCACTCTTTTTTTTTTTTGTTTGTTTGTTTTTTTCTATATGTGACACTAGTAACCGTTTCTCAGCTCCACATAATACCATTTCCCAGACAGCTGTTATGCACATTTTGTTCTGTTGTTGTTTTGCAATTTCTTTGTTCCTTAAATAAATCACTCTTATTGTGATTTAGCCTGTCTTATGTTTGTGCTCAGGTTCTCCTCAAGAACAAACCCTGAAAATCTGCTCTTGAAATGGATAATACAGGCTAATAACATGCTTATGGAACGGCTCCTGTTTTATCAGTACTGGAATTAGAACAAAAATATAAATAAAGAAGTATTTTCTATTCCTTAATTATTTTATATATTTTCCTTATTGTCATGCTTAAACCTTTCAGATCATGAAACAATTTTGATATTGCACAAATATAATCTTTGTAAACATGAAATGTAGTGTATAAATAATGATTTTATTCATTTATCGTGAAGAAAGCTATCCAAACAAGCTATTCTGAATGTGCACCTAATCAAGTCAGTTCTCTGCTCTATCTTTATGAATTGAATAACGATGAATCATGCTTGTATCATGCTGTATTTTCCAGCAGAGGCGTGCCGTGACAGCACGAGGTACTGCGAGTTGGTCCGTCAGCTGGAGCTCTGCCCAATGCCCCAGTTCAAGAGCCGCTGCTGCCACTCCTGCATGAAAACCTGAGGAACGTGGAGTGTTGGACAAGTCGCATGAAAAGCTTGGACGGGTCGTAGGATGTTTTCAGCAGGAACCGGACACCAACAACTGTCTTTTCTATGGTCTGTGTCAGATGAAAGCACCAAAGTAGAGGGAGGATATTTTTCCCTCATGCCCACAGTGGGTATGATCATCCCTCCTTGAGGATGTCATGTGTTTGAAAGTGATCTTATGAAAGAGAGGAGGCCTGTATTGATGGCTTCAGTTTCAATTCTTCCTTTTTTGTGCCTTTATAAATAAGATTTTTTTTCCAAGTTGTGCAAACCTGAGATGAGTTACCATACCACTGTGAATAATGCAAACAGGAGATGAGAGCATTGTCTCTGAAAGGGGAACTCAGACTATTCTAATGCACTGACTAATGACCCACCCGCCACGTAAATTAACATTTTAGAGCCTCTTTTAAATGCACCAAAGACATATGACGGATATGCGCCTGATTTCATAGCAAGGAACAACACTTTTCTTTCTAAAGATATCTATAGTTAACGGTTCTGATATTTTTTTTATTGCCAATAATCATCAGTAAACATATGGACTTGTAAAAAACAGGTGGAATAATTCTGTTTGTGTTCCTATTTATGGGGTTTATAGCCTTTTTTACTCATTTGGAGAAAACTGAAAGAAAATGTGGCTTTTAACAATAAGGCACAGAAGCTAATGGTTTTAGCCTTCCTGTAAATTAATTATAGTCCTTTCTATTTTGTTTGGTTACCATCTGTTTGCAGGATTGCAGGTGTTTTCACCACAAATCAAGTAAAATAGAAATGAAATGATGCAAAGAGATCCCCTGGGGAAGTTTGCACTAAGGATATGTATGTGACTGAAACAAGCAACGTTTGAAAAAAAAAAAAAAAAACATATTTTGCACTAATAACTTATCAAAGTCCTTGTTTAAAACATGGTTTGCTGAGTACTTCTCTTTATTTCTTTCCTAAAATAACATTATGTATGAATTAATTTGTAAATATTTCATGCAAAGTTGTCATGTGTCCGTTTAAACCACTAACACATTGCTCTTGTAAACAGAATTTCCAGTGCCCCCATTTATATTGGGTACCATGGAAAATTCTTTTAATCCAGCATCCTATTCTCAACTGTCTTTTAAATGGCTCAAAGAAAATTTGAGCCATTTAATTTGGGTGTTTTTATTCAGTTGGGAGAAAAAAATCTCAAGAAATAGTTTTTAACAAAGTTACCTATATGGTAAATGGTAGTATCAACAATTCCTATTAAAGAAATATTCTCGATTTTTGTTTTGCTTTAATTTCCTCTTTATTATTAATTTCTTCTGGCACTTTTTTAAAGTAATACATTATCTGTGTCCCTGAGTTAAAAAATGGCACAAAACGGAGGCATTATTTTATTAGGCATGATTGAAAATGGAAATGGTAGGAAGTCTCGCCATTCAAGTAAGGCAAATGTATGTTTGTCCTATTAAATCATTAAATACCTACAAAAAACAAAATGAAAAAACAAATAATTACTGCCAAAAATATACTAATATTATTAACCAGAGAATTGTCAAAATGAATTTAAAGTAACTGGTAATTCACTCTATTACCAGAGATACAAATGTTTTAAGTCCAAGCTTTATGTGCCAGCAATACCGTGGATCTAACTGTACAGCCAGGGGCCACAGTGGATTAGTTCTGATTAAAGCACAATGATGTGTTAGGATCAAGAGAAAAATATGGTCTTAAGCCTAGACTTGATATGAAAACCAATGCAGTTTTTTTTTAGCAATGATGACAGAATGGTTCAAAGTCCAGACCTAAATCCAACTGAGAATCTGCAGCATGACTTAAAAACTCAGGTTAATAGGTAACCATTTTGAGACATGGCAGGAACAGTTTCATTTAATGCAAATGAAATAAACGTTTAATTCATTGCATGCCTTTTTATAAACTTGTTTAACAGGAGCATCAATTAATTAGGATGGAACCCTTCGTCATAAAGATGAGATCACCCTGTCTAATCCCTAAAAAAATACCTGACATTTGTTTTCCCTTTAAAACTCCTAATCAAGTTTCTCTTTCAGTTCATGGATATTTGAAAACGTCATACCTACATGTTAGCAATGTGAAGTTTTTGCTGGGTATTGCCAAGGGGAACTAGTAGTAGTTGTTTAATAGTTAATCATAGTCACAAAATATATGTAGTGCTTGATAAGCAGGGTTTGCACTTTTAGTTTTTGTGGATTAACAATGATTAGTCATCTGCGGTTGCTCAGCAGTGACAGCTGGGTCTTTGTATGAGGTGTGTATATTTTAATGTATCAAGAGAAAAATGTCACTAAATGTCCATGGTCTTAAGTTTTGTATATATATATATATATATATATATATATATATATATATACA
>NW_015150604.1:154320-155454 GCF_000732505.1 Cyprinodon variegatus
GTTTTTTTTCTAGTTTGGTGTTTTTGGCTTTGATTCGCTCCCATTGATTGTATTCATGTGCATGCAGAGGGAAGCCTCTGCTGGTGGCTCTAATGTGTAACTTACATTTTTGATGCAAAATAAAAAGAAGAAGCTTCCTTTTAGATATTCTGGTGTGTTTTTTTTCTGCCTCTAACAGTGTGCACGATTGAGTTAAAGGGAATTTCCAACCAGCATTTTGTTCCAAGTTTAATGCGGAGCCCTTTTTTAAATAAGAAGCAGAACAACATCACAACAAGAACCACAAACTGGACAAACTTGTCTTACGACACCTTGTCGTCATTATGTTCCTGGTGATTTTAACAGAAGCATGAGTACCTCCTCCTCTTTCTGCTGCTCAAAAATATCCAACCATCTGTTTCTCTACTCCAAAAGATACCAGAGGAGAGGAAATATCACACACCAGCTGCATCACAAATTGAGATGATCAAATGATTTAAGCTGCGTTTTCCTGGGGTTTATTTTCACATTAGCTATGGTGGAAAAAGATGTTTCTCAATCTTCTTTGACAGCAGTGAGAGTCCAGCGCATGTCCCTGGTGGATGAACTGGAAGGACAGATTGATTCCCTGTTGGAAGCTCTGGTCTGTCAGAGAGTATTCACTCGGGATGACCGTGAGGAAGTACTGTGTCAGCCAGGGCCTAGGGCCAGAGTTCGGAAGGTGTTGGATATCCTAGAGTGTAAAGGAGAGGAAGCAGCAAACCTTTTCTTCTCTGTTAGAAGTCATCAGCAGCTATCCCAGAACGCAGCTCATACTTCATACACAGGTTCGTAAATTTATTCAAAACCTTTATTTTAACAGCTTAAGAAATAGTTTCAGATGGTTCTATGAATATAATAATTTCTCTAGTGTGAGCCAACGGAATTGATAGAGACTTCTGGAAAGGTGTTGTAGCCTTTTTCAGCTGCCGATTTAAGCCGGTTTTGCTGTTAGTGTGCCAATGATATGTGGTTCTTTCAGCCTTCACTTTTGTTTTCTCTGAAAGAAAGCCACGCTGATTTTCATTTCAGAAAAGGCATCTTACAGATTTTATCATAATGTTGAATAGGGATGCATGATATAATCGGCCCCCTATCGGAATCTGCCTTTATCGG
>NW_015150604.1:156177-169145 GCF_000732505.1 Cyprinodon variegatus
AAAGTTATCTATCAAAGAAAAAACCAGCTGATTGCATTGAGTATCGATCGACTATTGTTATCGACTTATAGACTTCATGGTTCAAATCAGTGCAAGTCTGGGTCAACCAGATCTCTTTAAAAGCCTTGATGTGTAATTCTCCATAAATACCATGTATACGCTTATGTTTGCAGCTCTAGAAGGCTGCTTTTTGTTGTAAATACTGTTTCCCTTTAATTACTCACATTTTTTTCTCATCAATTCTTCTCTTCTTTCTCCTAAAACGTTTAAATTTTACTGTAAAAAATCTTTAGATTTATTCTTACAAGAACAGCTTTCCCTTTTTTTTTTTTCCAAAGGAAAGATTTAATCTTTACAAAGTATAGTAGCCACATTCAGTCATATGGCATAAACTAGAATATTTAGAAGAACTCATTTATTCAGTGGGCTTACTTAGTTGACTAAATGAAACACATTCTATAGGTAATTCATACAAACTAATATTTTTATATCCTTGATTCTGTCAGTTAAGATGATTTTCACTTACAGATATTAAAACAGGACACTTAAGAAGAAGAACTTACATTTTGAAAAAGTTTATTACGCAAATGTGAACTTGATGAGAAGCATATTTAATTTCATAAAAATGTGAAAGCTACATCTGTTCTGACATTCCAATATATTTAATAGGACTGTAAATATATACAGTAAATACATACAGTAAATACATATATATATATATATATTATATTATATCATGTTGGCATGGTATGAAACAATGCATTAACAAATGACCACAACATGGAGGATTTTTTTGTACTACAACCAAGCTTCTCTTCCAAAGGTCCCTGGAAGTTCAGATGAAATGCATGGCCTCACAGACTGTTTGAAATTACCACACATTTTAAATAAATTGTAAGGGTCTATAAATAGCTCCTCACCGAGGGTTTCATCAAGATAATGGATTATGTAAATATTAGACCACTTTCTTGTTAATTTTACTCAATGGCACAGCTCAAAGAAAAAAGATTTTGGACAAATTATAACCACAAAAATAGCTTAGGGGAGGTTGATTTGAGAGCTGATATGGTATCCTTTTTCCCTTTTTTTTCTTGATAAAGCCCAAACTCACTTAAGTACATAGATTAACAACCATGGCATTGTCTGACCATTGCTTTCTAGCAATACAAATTTTCTTTTCAGCTTATCTTAGTCACCTCCATCCAAAATGCAAGGTGATTCCTTGCATCACTAGTTTTATTGTCTTGCAAAATTAATGGAGTACTAATGAAATTATATATTTTTTAGCATAATTTCTAAAGCGTATGACATACAACTTTGAGACAGCTGGTTTTACATTTGCATTTTCTGCAACATTTGCTAGGAGGGAGGTCAACCGGTTTACAATATATGTCTGTTTTCTTTGCAGAGTACAACAAGTTGCAACAAAAGCACAAAGATGTCCTGAGGCGCAGGAGTGAGAGCATGCTTTTCTACAACAGTAGGCATGGAGAGAAAATCCTCCTTTCTGAACATTATGTCAACCTCCTGTTAGTAGACGGACACCAGGCCTTAGAGTTTAAGAGACACGAGGTTCTTGCCTTTGGACTAAAGAGATTGTCTCTTCAGCATAAATCAGGGGTGCAAAGAAAAATTGCACCAGCTGAACTGTTTTCGAAACCAAATGGAAAACGTCCAGTTAAAAAAGTGCTGGTGACGGGGGTGGCAGGAATTGGCAAGACAGTCCTGGTGCAAAAAATGCTCTTTGATTTTGGGGGAAACAAGGAACACCTCACATTTGACTTTGTCATTCACATGAGCTTTAGAGATTTAAATCTGATAAACAAACCCACAAACTTCAGAGAGTTAGTCCTTCGTAAGAATAAGCACCTTTCTAAAGAACTAGATCACATCTTTACCAACGATGACCAACTTCTGATTATCCTCGATGGTTTTGATGAGTTTCGACACTACAGAAGCTGCGACACTGATGTATTTGTGACAGAGCCAGAAGAGGATGCAGAGGTGAAAGAGATTTTGGGGAGTTTGTTGCAGGGTGAGCTATTACCCAATGCCTCTGTCATGCTCACAAGCAGGCCTACAGCAATCACCCACATTCCTGTAGGATGCATCGATCGCTATGTGCTTATTGCCGGTTTCACCTTAACCGAAGTGCAAGACTTCTTCCTAAGGTATTTCCAGGATGCTGCTGTGGCTGATCGAATGTTTTCTATGGTATCAGCAAATGAACTAATGCTGACACTTTGTTACATACCAGCATTTTGCTATATAGTGTGCTGCATCCTCAATGAGAGCAAAGACCTTTGTGGGGAAAGCCCAAAGACCATGACGGATATTTATGTGCAGTATCTAGTGGCCTTGCTCCACTCTCATGCTCAACCAAGAACTGATACATGTCCTGAAGACCAAGGACAAGCAAAAATAAAGCAGCTCTCTGAAATTGTTATAAAGCTGGGTCGACTTGCCTATAGAAAGCTAATGGAGCATCAAACTCTGTTCTACGGCAGCGATAAAGATTTGGCTGGGTTAGAGGGATGCAGCCTGGTTAGTACCTTCCTCGATAAGACAGTTGCACAAGAGCCTGGCTGCACTGAAGAGGTTTTCTCCTTTGCCCATCTCACAGTTCAAGAGTTCTTTGCTGCCCTTTACTGTGCTGTGACAGATGAACCGTTACCTGATGCAATTCAGTACAGTGAGAACCAAAACAATGAGCACTTGGATCTATTCAGCCGCTTCCTGTCTGGAATCTTCTCTGACCGGAATTCTAATTTCCTTCTAAGACAAGTAGGGCTATGTTGCCAGGAGGAAAAAGTCCTAATGTATCGTAGGAAGATTATAACTGACCTCACAACGCTCTGTGAGAATGGAGCACATATTTTGAACTGCTTACACTGCCTGTTTGAGCAACAGGACCCTTCGATGGTAACCGAAACCCTCCCAGAATCCCTTAGAGTAAATGTCAGCGATGAAACTCTATCTCAAATGGATCATAATGCCATCAAGTATTTCTTTACCATCACAGAAAATAAAGTACTATCAGAACTGGATCTTACAGGGACTAAAGTGAACGCTGACTCTCTGAGAGATATTCAACCGTTTCTGCATAGATGTCAAAAACTTTGGTGAGTATTATTACCTTTTTTCATGTTCAATTCAAAAACCGCTTGATCTGGTGTTCATCCCCTTTACTTCAGCTTAAACAATGGTCCACAAATGTTGCGTTATTTATTATTAGAGTCATTCTGTGTGTATTTTGTTATCAGCATGATTCCAGCTGTTTTGTGTTTGCGAGAGAACGTTAGTGACCAAACAAGTTATGAAAAGAGTTGCCTTTTAGAACAAAATCTCAAATATTTCACTAAGCATGTTTAAATACATCATCTGAGTATGGTTAAGAGATAGATAGATAGATAGATAGAGATAGATAGCATTTATTGTCACTGAACAGAATTCAACAAAATTTCCATTGCAGCTCCCGTGTAAAGTATGAATTAAACAGAAAACCTTCCTAGTAATGGCAATACACCTGGAACCTTAAAGCTATAGTGGAGGATGTTATTTTTTCTGGGTGAATCGTCAAAATAAGTTGTCCATTTACTGTCAATGATTCTGCTTGTCCCCATTTTCCCTTATAGGTGGTGAGTCTGACATAGTGGAAAAATTGCAAATCTTCTTTTGGAAAGTAAGCCAGTATGAGCTAACCTTGCGCCGCAATCTGGATTGTCGCGAGATCTAGGTTTTCAGTCTCGCAACAAACCCATCTTGAAATACTCCCGCTAAAACTTTCCTCTCGTAACAACCAGCGTGTCGAACCAATGACATGCCAGCAATGTTTTTTGGCGTGGGACATGTAAGAATGACAACAGACAGAAGGGCCTTGCCGAGGCATGACAAACATGCTGGAGGACTCGCTTATTGATAATTGACAATATCTTTTTCTCAAAAAGGAGCAGGATTTGGAAAAAGTTAGATTTATCAGTCTACTCTGTTAGTTGTGAAAACACTCTCACCTGTTATCCTGGCACGAATAGCTGCTACGATTGGCTGAAAGCGTACTGTAGAAGGTGGGTACTAGCTGGCACGTCACCCAATCAGCTGAAAATATTGTACAAAACATCCCTCCTTTTCATGGACAGACTAAATGGCAGACATCCCAGATTGACAATGTAGAACTCAACTCAGATCTAGACAACAATCTGGCTGCTGCCAGGTTATGTATAATTGATGCAAGCAGTAACTTTTAAACAGAGCGTGCACAAGAAGAAATGGGCTAGTCCATGCTCTCGCAAGTGTTTAATAGGCGTTCCCTCTCGTTAGCGGGTACAGGATTGTGCATGTGCTTTTTTTTTTAAAGTGAAGAGGGCGGGTCTTATCATAAATTCAAGAGAATCCTCCACTATACCTTTAAAGTAGATTCTGGTCAAGGAATGTATTGATTGGAGTAGCAGCCAAAAGGCTTATGGTGATTCTGGAAGAACTGCAAAGAGCCACACCTCAGCTGATTTATGCAAATAACGCAACCACTAAAGGTACCCTCTACAAATTAGGCCTCTATGAAATAGCTGAAACAACAACAATGCTGTCATATTTGCAATTTGCCTTGAGCTAGACAGGGAAAAATGCAGACATAAAGAAGATGCTCTTGTGGGATGAGATAGAAACTACTAAAACTACTGAAACTACTAAACTTTTTAGACCACATTACATGTCACTTGTGGTATAAATAATACAATATGGTGAAATACGGTAGTGGCAGCACTTATGAGTGCTTTTTCTTCAGCAGGGTTATGGGTAATGGTAAAAATAGATATAGATAGATAGGATGATGGCAAAACTAAATGGAGGACAATCCTGATAGAAATTATATTACAGGAAAAATAATTAGGTCCGTCTGATGGCTATATTGAATGAAGTGTCCTCAATAAAAATCCAATTACATTTTTTATATTTTTGTTCAAAAAAATATTGTGAATGTATTAGTTATCCTCCATTTCACATGCTCTACTTTGTGTTGCTCTTTTAGAAAAAGTTCCAACAAAATTATTTAATGTTTCTGTTTGAATAAACTAAAGGTGTCAGAAGACCTTAGTAGGCCGCTGTATTTATAATTAGGTCTTAAAATATTCACACTAATGAATCCGCTAATGGAATGTTGTTATCTCAAAGGCTTGGTGAAAACAATTTGGATATGGATGCGGTTCAGGTCATTGCTGATGTGCTGAAGGTCTCGGAACAAATAGCCTACCTTGGGTAAGATTTTGTTCATCTGTTTGGAAGCAGCAAGAGTAGATACTCTTACACATTCAAACCGTAATAATAAAATGAAACGTACTTTTCTGACTCAAGGAATTCATTCATGAGGTCTTATGTGAACAATGTGTCACTCACTCTGTTCCTTTTTAGGCTTGGATGGACAAACATCGGGGACGATGAGCTTGAAGCTCTATGCACTGCCATCCGAGTGCGAAAAAAGGTTAAAGAACTGTGGTAAGGACCAACTTGTGAGGGTGAATAAGCATACCGCTTAGAACATTGTAGAGAAGTGAAAGCAGATTTCAGCGTGAGAAATTCATGCTGCAATCCAAGTCCAAAAACAGGCTGAAGAACTGAGTTAAGGAAGAACTTGTGAGGGTGAATAAGCATACCACGTAAAATGTTGTAGAGAAGTGAAAGCTGATTGTTAACTTGAGAAATAAGCTTGTGGGATGCCTTTCTTTCTCCAACCTCTGTTTTAAAAAAAGAGGAAATACTGAAATTACTCACAGTTGTAATATATTTATTTATGAAAATGAGATGCAGAAGAAACGGAACCAAATGTGCATGTTGATTTTTATACAAGTGCCTTATTTAGCACCTCGGTGCCTTGCAAAAGTACTTCTTATCCCAGAACTATTTTACTGTTTGTCATGACTCAGTTACAAACTTTAAAGTATTTTATTGAAATTTTATGGGATAGACCAGTACAAAATAGAACATAAGTGTTAAGTAGAAGGAAAAGGTATGTGGCTTTCATGGTACAGATACAGTACAAGCATAAAGAATTTTGAAAACTGTGGATTTAGCTAAACAAACTGATTTGTTGCATTTATAATGGTCAATGAAAACAGACACAGTTCAAAAAGTACAATTTTGGAGATGTGCACCAGTGTCTGCGGACGACCTGGTTTCTGACTATAAACCAGTTGTATAAAAAAAAAGAAAAGCTTCACCAAAGGTTCCTAGGTCTGCACTGAATGTTTAAAAAGTGGCACTGGGGGGCTATGCATGGTATCTTGGCAGTGTATGTACTGTAATAGAAAGGGTTTGTTGCATATTTGCAAGAATGGACGTCAAGGGATTAAGGGGATTAAATATAAAACACATCACTTTTTTAAAGTTTTTTATTGATTAAAAAAATGGAAGAAAATTTGCATTACGTGGTACTGGTTAATCATTAAAATAATCAAAATAAAACACAATGAAGTTTGTAGCAGTAACATGTCCAAAATTTAAATATGTGAAAGGATATGAATAACAAAAAATTAATTGCATGTTCCATTAGGCTGGAGGGAAACAGAGTGAGCCACAGAGGATTGCTGTCACTTGCTGATTTGACACCAAATCCACTGCAAACAATTGTGTAAGTTTTAGTTGCGAGGAAATATTTTCTATAATTTACTGAACTCTAAAGCTCATGTTTTTCTATCTCTTCTTCTTGCAGGCTGATATGGAACAACCTGAATGAGACAGAGTCTGCAAGTGTGTGCGGCCAGGATAGTATCGCAGTGAACTTTACAGACGAAGAACTTTGGGAAGAATGGGGAAAATGGGTTTTTAAACGGTGCGAGGTCAGCAGCAATGAAAAGTTACTGGCTGTACTCCATAAAGTTTGCAACATGTCAACTGACTGTCTGGAACTCCAGTGGGCAAAGACCTTTTATAGTCAACTATCGCAGCTCATAAAGAGACGGATAGAGTGCTGCACTGAGGATGATATGTGCAAGAAACTCCAAAGATTTCTTTTGAATCTATGAAGACATAAAAGACATAAAAGAAACGATTATTTTTTTCTGCTGATTGTTTTGTGAGGGTTGCAACAGACAAAATAGATTTATGGGCGAATTTCACACCCACACACCCCCCCCAGAACCCCCCCACCACACCCTCCACCCCTACAAATGTTAAACAACCATTTAACACTAGGTTAGGTTTACATATGAAAGAATTGAATATCCAGACACAAAAATTCACCCTTTTTTTTGTGCTTTTAAAGAAAAACACATCTCTGATAGTAAAGCTGTGTAAAAAAAAAAAAAAAGGCAGGTAACAATCAGGTAATAAAATGCATCATATTTCCCTATGATAAACCAATGTAAATGCCTTTATATAAGCAGGAGGTTTAGCAGTTTGCTGTAGGTTTGTGTTAAAACAGTGCCAAGCTGGAAACAGATTAGCAATGACTTAATGGCACCACCTTCTGGTCCTTTGAATTTTACTCTGACCTTGTTTGCATAGTAAAATATCATAAATTTAAAAACATTCTCCTTTAACATGCATTTCATCACACAAACTGGTCTTGTATAGTGGTTATGACCACAATTTCTCTACAGCAGGGTGAGAGATGATCATTTAGAAAGTAACTACTTTAGGTTGCTAATGTTAAAGAACCTATATGTGTGCAGGGTGGCTCAAAAAGTGAGTACGCCCTATATGCAGCACATAGGGGGCCTCCCTAGCAGGGATGCTAAAGCAACAGTGGGACAATCATTTATAGTCAGCCATTTCTGCATCTAACATCTTTTTTTTTTTATTTATTTTTTTGCATATGAAATGATCAGTAAAAAAAACTACAGGTCACTAAATAAGAATCTCTGCTCCATCACGTCTCCTCCTATCATCCCCCTCCCATGTACACCCACTCCAGTCTGTGCTTCTCTGAGTATGCAGAGTCTAACTTCACCTGATGACAGGTAGCTAACAAAGGAGAGGCAGAAAAAGAGATCTCAGGTGGACAGAAAAAAGCAGGGTAAAGACATTTGACATGGATGAAGAAAACTTTTTAAAGTCATTCAATGAAAGTAGGTAATTTATGTCTCTTGTATTGCAACTGGGAAGACCACATACCCTTTTTTCCAGAGAGAAGCATCAGAGTATGTGGATTTATTGGAAAAATACTGTTTGAAAGTATTTTTGCTTGAGTTCTATTTTGGTTGTTAGTTTTTTTTGTGATTAAGCTAAAACCTATATGGTTTAAAGGTCCAGGATAAGTTGCAACATCAGACTCTGCATTCAGATGCAAATAGTAAAAATTTAGCATTTACAATTACCTGTGAATGGGTTTGACTGTTGAAACACAGCTGTTATTTTACTGTATAAAAATAGGGTTTTGTCTAATCCAAACCATCTATGAGTAACAAATCAAAAAAAAAAAAATGTTGCTTTCTCCCAGGTCTCCCTTAATAATCTGAATTTACAACGAATTCATGATAAACAAAAAAAAAACAAGGAGACGTGTGCTGTTATTTTTTAAGGTAGTAATCAAAAACAAAAAAGTGGCTTACCAAAATGTGGAGTAACACATTATTTATTTATTATTACTCTCATATAACACTAAAAGGTTGCTGCATTGCCACTGATCAGATGCAGTGTCCAGTCAACTTGTTGGAACATAGGCATTATGAACGGATTCGATGCAGGTGGTCAAAATGCTATTATACATCAATATGAGCTGCACAAAAAACCTTAATGCTGGATCAAAACAGATGGCCCGTACGGGGATCGAACCCGCGACCTTGGCGTTATTAGCACCACGCTCTAACCAACTGAGCTAACCGGCCATATTTTGCATGGTAGGACCTACCAGTTAAAAAAAAAAATAAGAAAAGAAAAAATGCTGCGGAAAATAAGGAATTCTCGCAATTGGGGTAAAGTCCTCACAAATATACAAACATTAAAATGAAAGTAACTGAAAAAAAAAACTTGAAGTGTATGGGTAAAATGTTCTTGTATGGTTTGAAATATGTTATTTGATCAGAGCTGCATTAAACTACAGTATATGTTCTCCTTTTTTATGTTAATTTTTTTTATTTTATTTTATGTGACTTAACTGTATTTATTAAATAAACATTTTTTAACAAAATAAAGAATTTTATTTGGACTTTTATTTTGAAATTCTTAATCGGAATCGGTGCTCGTTTTTGTGACGTTACAACTGTGCGCCATGTCTAAAAGATCCCGCTGTGTGTTATTAGTGGAGTTGTAGCCGTTAAAGCATCATTTTATGTGTTTGTAGCCGAAGCCTTACCCTAAACAAGGTGAGTCCTGCCAATGATTGTGATATTTAAATGCGAAATAATTAGTTTAGAGATGGTTTTAAAGCTTGGTTTGTGTTAAATCTGTTAAAAGCCGTGAATCGCCATTCATTACCCTGAAAACTTGCTGCAACTAACAAACAATAGGCCTTACAACCAAGAAGTTACTCATAACTCAAAATTGGACGCACCTGGTTGAAAATCTTTTGGTTTGTGTTGTTCACAAGTTATTAATATAAAAATAAAATAACCGTTGGTGCATGTCTCAGAAGCTTTTTTGTCAGAAATCGCCTTTTCTAGCCTTTTAATATATATACATACATATTGTTTGTATATATATATATATATATATATATATATATATATATACATTATTTTTTATTTTGTGTGTTTTGTTTGTTGACTCATGGAACTACTGTCCCACCTTAAGGAAGATGAACACAGAGCAAGAAGAAGGAGATAATGGAGCAGCTAAACCTGATGACAGCAACAAGGAGACAGAAAAAAAGAAGAGGTCTCGTGTGAAACAGCTGCTCAGCGACATCAAGAGGCAGGTGGAGTTCTGGTTTGGAGACGTCAACCTGCACAAGGACCGCTTCCTGAAAAAGCTCATAGATGAGTCCGACAATGGATGTAAGGATCTAGTATCAAAATTTAAAATGTAAACGTTGAAACTGAGAGCAAGTTAAACCTTGTACCTTTCCTTTCTTTATTTTTGTTACTTTTGCAGATGTTGACATATCTGTGCTGACGAGCTTCAGCCGCATGAAGAAGTTGACGACTGACACCAAGCTGATCGCAAGAGCCATTAAGAATTCATCAGTAGTGCAGGTAACTTCTCCAATTGTTGTTACAGGTCTTTCACTTTGAAGTTTATGGTTTATGTGAGTGACTTAATTCTGTTCTATTTTTTCATATTACAGATTAACCTTGAAGGAACTAAAATAAGGCGACGTCATCCGCTTGGAAACCCACCGAATAATGTTGACAGCCGGACAGTTTATGTGGTAAAACAGTTTATTCCTGTGTGTTAGTTTGAAATAAAATGCATAACTTACATTTATTTATGTTGTTTAGACAGTGAAATTTAAAAGGCTTTCTCAATATTGAGATGTTGGTTCTTTTTATTAATAGTTTATTACACTTCTGATAAGAAAGGGATCCATGATAACGACTCTTCTATTGGTTTTCATTAACTTTTGTTAAACCGGACCTCATTAGATTTGTTTTGTTTCATAGTGGCATGGAAAAGCTTGCTTACCGTTTGAGCATTTTACATTTTGTTACGTTACAAAACATACTTGCTTTTTTTTGTATGTTATCATTATTTACTTTCTTTAGGCAGACAATGCATTTTTTTTTATACAGATCAAATCATTGCATGACCAATTCACCCCATTTTTTGTTTTCACGACTTTCTGACATTACCCAGGATTTTAAAAGCCCTTCGAATGTTTTGACACAATTTTTCCAAGTTAATTTCAGTTTCTCTGCTCCACACTTTTTAGGATAAAAGGTTGTGGTGTTGGAGTGGGAGTTTTGTGTCGCCCCATTGTTGATGGGTATGCATTATGTGCTGAGCAGTGATTATTGCTGTATTCATTCTCCATCCTGAGGATGTTTCATAAAAGTAGTTGTGGATCTGTAAGATGATGTCTTTAGGTGATCTCCTGCGTTTCGCTTGCAGAGCCCTGGGTTTCCATCATAACGTGGGACACATTCCACAAGCCAGTTTCATGTCCCCTGTTGTTTTGGGAACAAAATGGTAGTATAAGGGCTCCTCAGAGGGTTTTTTTTTTTTTGGAGGGGTAGTGCTATTCACTTTCACCTTTTAGAACTGAGGGAACAGAACATAAATTACCTGGATGGAAATAAATAAATCGTGGTATTTGTTTAACTCACTGGCAGATAAAGGAGCTGTATTTGTCTGCTGATACATTTTCCTGAGCTTTTCATCTCTGAAGCTCATCTTTGCTGCTTCTGATTAATGCACAGCTTACCCAGCCTGTTGTTTCACGAGGAAGGTCATGTTGTGATAGAACTAGAGTTGCACATTGTGAAGCAGTCTTTCCGTTTTCCGATGACTGATTGAACAGGACTGCATGGCTGTTTAAAAGCAAGCAAAATGGATTTACAATGTAACCCTGAATTTGATTTATTTTACCTCCAACTGCCTGAATGCTTACTGCTCTTTTATGAGAATTATGGTGTCGTATGAACATTTGATTTCATGTGTTGCACATCCTGAACGAGTACTTTCTAAAAGTAATGGAGTTTGTATTGCGGCTCATGATGATTGCGGAATGTTTTAACATAATTATTTGATTTTGACATTTTATTTCTATACCTTTCCACCTGTCCTACTATGTATCTTCCCCTTTAAGGAACTCTTACCCAAGGACGTGACCCACAGCTGGATTGAAAGAGTTTTCACGAAATGCGGGAATGTGGTTTACGTCAGTATTCCCAGATACAGAAGTACCGGTGACTCAAAAGGGTTCGCCTTCGTCGAGTTTGAGAAAGAGGAACAAGCAGAGAAAGCTATCGAGGTGGGAAATGGAGAATGTTCTACTTATTTTAGTTTGCATTTAAAAAAAACACTCATTAGAGAACATTTACAGAGTCAATGCTAATTTTCAAAGTTGCAGGGGGGGAACACAATACATAGTTGTTCTGTATTATGAGTTGTTCTAGTTTTTTTTAAGAATTCAGCTTTTATTTTTTCTGTAAAATGATTTAGAATTTGTTCCGTAAAAATTAAAAAAATATCCACTGGACTTGGTTTCCAAGACTTGAAGATGTTTTGCCACCTCTACAGGAAGCTTTCTCAATTCAAATGTCTGGATCCGCAGTGAGTTTGAGTCTTATATAGACAAGGCCTCGTATTGCTTGGAAACATGTAATGGTAACCGATGAATGGGTCGTTTAGTTCCATCGTTAGCCTGTAATATCTGAACCTGTCTATGATTCTAGGGGTCGGTCGTTAAAGGGGGGATAGCCATTAAGGGGAGGATTGTCTCTCCGATTTAGAATTTGGAGATGAAATGTTATTTCAATAGACTTTAAAGTTTTTTCTGCAGCTTATTCTGCAATAAGTCATTTTTTACACAATCTGGTGCCAGAATGCCAATTACTCTCTGTTTATACCATTTATAGTCCATACATAAATAGTTTCTTTGCACATGTAATTAAATATTTATACTATTTCTCTATGCAAACTAAATTCAGTTTCTTTGTACCTTTGACAGTGTAATGACAATAAAGTTGAATTCTATTCTATTCTAATTAACCGTAATGTAAAGGGCTGTTTATACTCTCCGCAGCAGTGTGTTGCAGTGAGCTAGTCTCAGATATTTTTGATTTATGCCCAATATTGAAACATGGTCTACGCTATGTTATTCCACGCTACAATGCAAGAGGGACAATCAGGAACTAGCTGTGGGTCTAGATACGGCCGAGGCGGTGAGGAAGTGGGGGCAAGTTTGTTCAACAGCGGATGGACATGAGGGCGAAAAAGAGCGGGGGTCCAGGTGGAAAAATGGTCCCAGCGTTCTCGCGCCCCTCGCTCTTCTAGCTGGTCCAACTTCACGACGCGTTTCCCACAATGGCGGCGATACAAGCAAAACAAGCCTTTAAGGTACCAAACAGGAAATATGCATAGTGTAGAGCGGATGTAGA
>NW_015150604.1:169329-183466 GCF_000732505.1 Cyprinodon variegatus
GGATGTAGATGTGACCAATCAGAGGCCTCCTGTCTGCGGCACTGTCTGCGGTCAGCTACAATTTTGGAGAGGTGCAATAGAGTGTCTGCAGAAGGGGCATTCAATGCGACACACGCAGACGACCTGGTTTCTGAGTATAAATCAGCCTGAAAACTGTTGAACATATCTAAAACTAGGGAGATTAAAGTTCTTTACATTAGCACTGTGTATTTTGAATGTAGCCTGAAACGTATGGCTCTTCTTAGAAATGTTATGTAGACTTTTAAGACATTAAGATGAAGAAAAATTTGATCATGACCTTTATTCACCGGTTTTGTGGAGACGAAGAAGCTGTATGATCAATTTTTATTTTTTTAATAGATGTTGAACAATCCACCTGAAGATGCTCCAAGGAAGCCAGGGATTTTCCCCAAAACATTAAACAGGAAGCCTATTCCCTTTTCTGTGGATAATCCACAGCCCAGTAAGTGTTCAATGTTCAGTTTTCCAAATATTCATAGTTCTTGAAGGTCTTTAAAAACATCTCACTTGTTGGTCATGCCCCAATAGGAGAAGAGGAGAAGAAAAAGCGAAAAAAGAAAAAAAAGAAGGATGGAGCTGTAGCAATAAAAGCATCAACAGAAAAGGTCCAAGAGGCAGCAATGGAAGCCGAACCGTCGGAGCAAAAGAGGAAGCATCTGACAGCAGATTGCGATCCAGAGTCCACTGGCACTCAGAAGGCGGCAGGGAAGTTATCAGAGAAAAAACGGCGACGCTCACAGACTGTGGAGGGATCAGAGAGCGATCTTCCTGCTAAGATTAGGAAAATCAGTGAAAGTGAAACAGGAGACGAGGAGAAAGATGAAGCCAACACCAGTAAGTTCTCACTTATCGCTGTTTCATTTGTTTCTTCAGGTTTGCTACTCACAGGCAACTAATATTCACCCCAAAAGTATTGCACAATTTATGCCTAAACTTTACTGGAGGATTCAGACAGTTCCTTTTAGAAAATGAACTGACGACAACACGCACCAGCTTTGTAAATTATCACAAAGCAGAATTGTCCTTCTATTGTCCTCAGAACCAGAATCAGAGAAGTTCCAGTGACATAATCTTGGGGGTAAATGTGGTCCATTGTTTTCTTAATGACCACCCCTTCAACTATTAGAACCACAGCAATGAAAAACCTCTGTTATACGGTTATATTCTGCGCATATTATGTTATCAGCCAAAGTAATAGCTGAAATACCAACTTAAAGTGAGACAAATTATAAAAAAAACTGCAATAAGCCCTCAAAGTAGGTAAGTTTAAGTACTGTTGATTTAGAGTCTTTCTTGACTTTCTGTCTTATAATTCTATTAGACGGCGTTCCAGTTGAAATTACCAACATAGAAGTTGGACATTTTGACTTCCACCAATAGAGCTTTTATATTTAGTAGAGGTGCCTCTAAATAAATGGGAATATAGCATAATCAGATTTATTTAATTTAATAGATTTAGTTTATTTCAGTAGTTGATCTAAAAGGTGATACTTGTAGACTCAGACTGATGTATTTCAACCATAACAGGACTTTTTTTTAGTGTTTTATTAGTGTAATGTGATATAAACATTTTCTGAGCACCATTTAGGTTTTTCGCATGCTAAAGGCCAAAATCATCAATTTAACAGAAAGGTATTTTACTTAGACTTAGATAAACTTAATTGTGATCTTGTATACAAAGAGTGTACACAAAACAAAATTTCGTTACAAAAAGCTTTGCGACAGTGAATGAGCGGCCTAGTAATTAAAATGAACATTTGCATTTATAAAGTGCAGCAGTGAATAGTGTAAACAGTGTAGGAGAGACATGATGCAAAAGGCATTGATTTGAAAGGTTCAGAGCAGTGCAAAAATAAATAGATGTGGTGCAAAATAAGGTAGAAAACACTGTTCTGTTTTGAAGGTATACCATGTAGTGCAGATATGTTGTTTAGAGTGTGATGCAGAGTCTTGATTTGTGACTTGATTAGAGTTTTCAACAGACTGGCAGCGGGGAAAAGCTGTTGCAGAGCCTGCTGGTCCTGCATCGAATGCTGCAAATTCTCTTCCCAGAAGGCATCAGGGAGAACATTCCATGGTGGGGATGTGAGGGGTCATTTATGATGTTATGGGCTCAGAACACGCAGCGCTGGGATGAAATGTCTTTAATGGAGGGAAGAGGAGCCCCGATGAGCCTAACTGCTGTTCCCACCACTCTTCTCAGACTTGAATTCTGAGTTCTGTGCTTTTAGCGATTTCCCAACCTCCCCATTAATCCAGGATCGTTGGTTGGTCCAGGTGGTGATGTTCTTTTGGATGCTGACATCCTCAATGCATTTGTTTATGTAGGCTGACAGTCGTGGCATACTCATCTATATTGATTCTGTTATTATAAGTAGCTGCAGCTTTGAACATGTTCCAGTCAGAGCATTTTTAAACAGTCCTGGAGTGTCTCCATGGCCCCCTCAATCCACACCCTGACCTGCTTCATTTGTGGTTTGGCCCTGATGAGCAAGATATGCAGGAATTAGCATAACAGGTGATCTGACAACCTGAGGTGGGGGCTGCTCTTAAATCCAACACTCTGGCCCTAATCTACGAAGATCCCAGATAATACTGAATTTCACGCTGTGTGTGTGATTAGTGGGCTTGTAGCAGGTGATCTTATAAGATTATAAATAACAGGTGCAAAAGTGCTTTGGGCCGAGCCCAACAGATTTGCTTTCACAAGTGGAACATCATGGAATTTGCTACAATGACCCGCTTGATGATTACCATGCAATATTATGGGATTATTTCAAATACAACAGACATGGTGGCTAAAACGGAGGGCAGAAGGGGGTGTGAATAGAGGAGAGAAAGAAAGATAAAACAAATACACATCCTACGTGTCTGCTACTACGCCTGCAGCAGAGAAAGCATTACAGCTACAAACATCAAACACTGAAAAATATACAATATTATTTGATGAAAATGGATGGCAGCAGCCAAATATATAGTTTATCTGTAAACACCTCGGTACACAAACACTTTGGGCTCTATGTGTGAGCACAATTGTATATGTAAAGTTTCTCCATGAAATTCCTCAATAAGATGGTATCTATGGCCATAAAGAGGATATGTAAGGCGGCCTTTTCATTGACCAATTGTTAAGAAAAAAAAGCTGGATTTTTACCTGTGTCCTCCCTCCCCACAGATCTGCCCAACAAAAGTGACAAAGAGGAAAACACTGAGAAGGGGAAAGAAAACAGGGATGACACAGCTGTCAAGGCAAAGAGGAAGAGGAAAAAGAAACACAAAGAGAAGTTAAAAATTGGGGAAGAAGTCATCCCATTACGTGTTCTGTCAAAGTAGGCCCCTACATCCCTTTTCAATTCCTCATTGTTTCAATAATTGGTGAAATCCCTGGCAGCATTTCATCACAGCATGCTTATTTATTCTGTTTGTTTCTGCTTAAAGGAAGCAGTGGCTTCAGCTGAAAGAGGAGTACCTGGTTCTGCAGAAGCGCAGCATGGCGTCACTAAAGAAGTGCATCAACCAGATCAATCACAAGGAGGACGATGTTACTCAAGATGGAAACGGTGATTTTAGAGTTTGACTGTTTTGAAACTAGTGTTGCACCGATACCAGTATCGGGCGGGGCCCCAGCACTGAAATAGTGATATCGGTATCAGCGAGTACCAACTAGTAGCGCACTTATGCCATTTTGAGAGCCGAAAGTTTATGCAACTATTGTCACCCATTCCAGGTAGGCAATAAAAAGTTCTACTGGATTCACTTTGTTTTAGTCTTTTTCCTGCTTCACAAAGGTAGGCAGCAGCTTGATAAAGCCATGATGGCAGTTATTTTACAGTAGTATGCAGTTCTTCATATATACACACACATCAATTTCAAACAGATGGTATCGGCCAATACTGCACAGCTAGGTATCGGGTATCCACGCCAAAAAATGGCATCGGTGCAACACTGTTTGAAACCTTGCAAAACCATTTATTACACTATTTCAACAAACAATAAAACCCCCTGAAATGTCCACTGGTTTCAGAGATCATTTCCACATACACAGGAGTGGATACATTTAACAATATAAATATTTAAAATAGGGCTGCAGCTAATGAATATTTTGCAAATAGATTAATCTGTCGATTTTATTTATTTTATTTTTTTGGATTAATCAATTAATAATCAGATGGCAAAATGTTCCTTAAAGAAGACTTTTTGCTAAATTAAATCAGGTGAAACAAACTTTTCCTGTTGAGGATTCCTGGATAGAGCATATTGAAAGATGAAAAAGTTTTTTTTAATCTTAAATGCAAAATAGTTTCAGATTTTTTTACAGTCTTGGTGTAATTACCGCTCTAAAAGGGTAACTCTGTCAGCTAAAGGCATATTTTTCATTTTCTATACTCCAGTTGACAATTAATTGATTATCAAGTTAGTTGACGATTATATCAATAATAGATTATCATGATTAATCTGATTAAATATCTCAGCCCTAATTTAAAAGTATTGATTATGATGGGTAATTTATACATTACTAATCTAAAGTAAGGTATTTTTTTCAAATGTTTAAATAAAAAATATCTATAAAAATAAGTTGGCTGATATTTGAATACCTGGTTGTTCAATTTGGGTTTTTTTTTCTCTCCTTTCATTTTACAGTTGATTTGAGCAGCAAAACTGAAAAGGAAACTAAACAGGGTCCTCAGTTTGTCAGCGGTGTGATTGTAAAGATTACAGACAGCAAGCCGTTACCAGGGAGGAAGATCATCAAGGTACAGTATACCTTAATTACTCCATGTGACCCCTTGAAATCACAATAAGTAGCTGATTCACTCAGCTTTTTTCAGTTCACACAAATGTCATCCAGTGTACCGTAATTTTCGGACCATAAGCCGCGACTCTTTCCCCATTTTTCGAGCTTGCGACTTATATAATAATGCGGCTTATCTATGGACTTTTACAGCTAACGGCCACTAGGGTAATATCTAAATCTATGGATTTTACCATCCACCATGTTGACGTCACATTTGCTTCAACACACAAGTACGGTAGCCGCACGCGGGGGAATGCGGAAGCAGACTTCTACCGCGAGTGGTATGAGACAGAAAGACGGCGAGAAAGACGGATATTAAACATAAAAAAACTGCAGCTTATAGTCCAGTGCGGCTTGTATATGTACAAATCATGCAATTTAGCTTCTGCGGCTTATATTCAGGTGAAGCTAATAGTCCGAAAATTACGGTATTTGATAATTGTGGCGAAGCTAACGATTATTTAGTAATTCATCCAAGTGGAAACTTCTATCAATTCACATCAACATGTTTCAGGTATTCATCTCTGTTGTTTTGAAAATCATGGCTGATGGCTAATGAAAAAACAATAATTTTTTTTGTTAGCAAAGTAAAGTAAAAGGAAGTGAAAATTGATTTTTAACACAGTGTTTTGTGGCTTGGCATGTACAGTATCACTGCTGATAGCATTACAAGCCTTCACATCATCTTTGTCCGGTCAAAGGGCTAGCATATTTTTTCCTTCCACTCAACTTTTCATTTACATTTATGGATGCAGAACTCTGAATAGCTAGCTTCTTTAGCAATGAGTTTTTGTGGCTGACTACAAAAGGATTAGGGCACCTGGAAAAAAAAAAAAAAAAAAAATTACTGATTTTTAAATTTTATTTCAGTTTATTATGGGGAAAAAGTCAGAATTCTGAGATAATAGTCAGAAATCATGGATAATAGTCAGAATTCTGACTTTTTTTTATTAAACTGAAATAAAATAAAAAAATTAGTTAACTTTTTTTTTTTTTTTCAGTGGCCCTAATCCTCTTCCATAGGTAACCCTCCTTGTGGAGGCTGTCGATGATCTGTGAAGATGGTAGTCTTCTGTGGCTCTGTATAGAGTAACATTTTAGTGTGAGGAAAAAATCTATTTTAAATTTTATTTTCTTATAAAGTCTGTTTTGATTTTTTTTTTTTATATGAGATGTAAAGCACAATCGTAGAAAAGTAACAAAAATATGCATTTAAATCATAAAATTCTATCAAAAAGGTGAAGCTCTTTTAATTCACTGAAACAAATTCAGTTTAAATAATCTTGGTTCTGTGTAGTAATGTGCTGATTTATCTCTTCTTCTGTTGTATAGGATGCCTTGTCCAAAGTAGCTCCAGTTGCTTATGTTGACATCCTGGAGGGAGATGTAGAAGGTCACGTCCGCTTTCGTTCTCCAGAGGACGCTACCGCCATCAGCAACGCTAAGGAGCAGCTGCTAAGAGAGCACGGCTGGAAGCTTGAGATTCTTAAAGGTAGCAAGGTTTTAACCTAGAGAAACACATTATATTCATTTATTTTAGCTGAAGTGTGTTTGAAGACATAGCTTGTTCTAAAACACACAAAAAAAAATGTTTTGAGTTTGTATTCTTATTGTTATTTTGGATTTCATTTTGTGTAAAAGGTGACCATGAACAACGGTACTGGCAGAAGATTTTGGTGGACCGCCAGGTCAAACTGAATCGGCCCAGGGAGAAGAAGCGAGGCACAGAAAAGGTGAAGCCAAATAATGATTTCCAAAAATTCAATCATTTGGTCACAATCAATATTACATTTAGTTGGTTCAGATCATCGCAGCTGTTAACGAGCCATTATTCTATATATTTTTTTTGTAATGGCAGGGCAGTGCATAATTAGTGAGTGAGAGAAAAGTGATGCCTAATTTTTAACTTACAGAAATAAAAATCTGAAAAACAAGGGCTGCTAGTTTGTATTAATCCATTAACAAGATAACCAAGGCAACCAACTTTCTGTAGCTATACTGTAACCAGTAAATTATAGTCACAATGTGTGTGTAATTTCTTCTAACCACATCCTAGCTGTTTAGTGAAAGCATTAGAGGTTTGTTAGAGAACATTAGTAAGCAAACACCATTAGGAAGACAGATCAGGGATAAAGATGTCAAAAAGTTTAAAGCTCAGTTCAGGTTATAAACAATATCCTGAGTTTGTTACAGAGTCAGGTTAATCCTCTGAAAGACAGCCACACACCTTCCAAGACACAATGTTCCACATTAGCTGATAGGAGAGGCGAGACAAGAGGTCCTGGTAACTCTGGAGAAGCTGCAGAGATTTCCTGCTCAGTTGGGACAATATGACGAAAAGATGGTCCTAAATCGATAACAATCCTCAAACTCAATCAAAAGTTAGTGTTACACGAAATCTGCTGCTGTTGAATAATTTGGGTCAAAACATTCTTGTGATCCAGTTCAATCTAGATGGAAGTATAAATACAAATCTGCAGCAGAACCTGAAGGTTGATGTTCAGTCTGACTGAGCTTGAACAGTGTTGCAAAGTATTAACGACAGTGGGGTGAAAAGTACAACCCATGCTCATTAGATTTTTATTTTGTAAACATATTTTTTTACTACAATTAGGGGGGAAAAAAATTTTTCATTATGCACTTATTTGTGTTGATTGACCACATAGTTAAATAGATCAGCTCCAGTTAATTTAATTTAAAATTAAATGTTTTCCCACAAAATGTGAACCTCGGCTACAGAAATAGGTGGGCTAACAAAAAAGGGTGTAAACCTTCTTCTGGAAGCTGTTGTCATTGTTCTAATTCTAGGTAGTGGCTCCACGATAGTGTGGCCAGTGTAAATTGTAGTAGCTTCAGTTTAGCATTTCATCCCATTATGCACAGCCAGGGATGTAACATTAAAAATAACACAATAAACCCAGATCTGAGTAGGTGTTTACTTAAATCTTTATGGTTTCTACAGGCAGGTTTACCACAATAGTTGATTCAAACCCTAAAATTATGGCTTTTAGTGTCAGTGTGCCACCCCAAGGTTTTTAGTGGCCCCATCTGGCCACCACTATGAAACATTTCTGGAGGCGCCACTGTTTCTAGGATTTAGAATCCAATTTGTGTATCACATAAAATTATCCTATAGGCAGTGCAGCTCCAAGCTCTTTGTCCTGCATTTCATTTTAATTTTCTTCTCGCTTTATTTTTTTTAGCTCATTTCCAAAGCTGAGAAAATCATCATTGCCCGAGCCAAGGAGGCCAACAAGCACATCCGCTTTGAAGAAGACTGACATCCTGCAGTGCTCCCTGATTGGCTGAAATGGAAAAGTCCAGTTGTGCTCTTTGTGTCTTTTTTTTATTTTTGTGGTTGCACTGGAGCCTTCGTCATAAACCTGGAAGCCGCCAAGCTTAATGATGATTCTAAAACTATTTTTTTTCTCCATTGTTTTAAGAGCAGTCCTGTATAGGTGTAAATATTCTTTTTAAGGAATTTTCCTCAGTAAAGACTTGGTTGAGTCATTTTATTATTCGGTCATTATTACAGTTTCTGGTCTCCTATATTTTGAGATCTGCTTAAAAGGATTTTTATTTTGTGGTAACAAAATCAAAATTTAAACTCTGGAGAGAATATGAGTCCAAATCTTTTTTTTTTTAATATAAAGGTAACCAAATCCATTTATATGTTTAAATAAAATAACCAGTATTAGCTTTTGTAGACTATCAGTTTCTGCAAAGAAATTAAAATGACATTCCCTGCTTTATGAAGGTAGATTTTGGTATTTATGTCATTAAAAAAAATACTTCCACTAAATTGAATGCAAAAAATATAGTTGAAACTCAAAAAATAAATTTAAATATTTTATTAGTGACTTTTCAATTGATTTTTTTTTCTTTTTTGATAAAATAATAAAGACATAAATGTCCTTCAACATTAGTTAAATCTAAAAATGTATATCTAAAAAAGCATTTTAAAGAAAAACACACTTCAAATGTATCTGATTTAAATGTAAACTACATATATAAATATATCGGCATTCAAATACTTTAAAAAGTTTTTTTTTTCATTGAAATTTTTTTTTTGCTTGTTTTGATTGAATAAGACAACAAATCTACCTTCATGTTGGTTCTGAAAGAAGACTACCTTTTCTGAGAACTTGTAAACAAAGTGAAAGAAACACGTAAACAGGCCTTAAATTAAATAAAGGTTTGGTTTAGAGACAAATAAGAAGTACTGAATCTATACTTATGACTTCAGCATATCACTTATCTTTTTTTAAATACTGTAATAAAAATAATTTTCAGTGAGACAATATGTGGAACTCCAGAAACCCTAGCTCCTTTAAAGTTTCAAAGATTTAATTCACATTTATTTATAAAGAAATATAATTTCTTGAAGGACCAAAAGACTGTAAAGTGAAACAACATAAAACCTTTACAAGACTTGAAAGCATAAAAGACAAAATTAAAATGTATCATAAGCCAAAATCATCATCTCACATAGTTTTGAAAGCCGAGACAAAAAGAGGAGTGTTTAGAAGTGATTTAAAATCAGAGCAGTAGACTTTTTAATTTCCACTTGAAGGTTGTTCCCCATATTTGGAGCTGCCACAGAAAAAGCACGACCCCCACAGAGCTTCTGTTTAGTTTTAAGCACTTATAGAATCGGCTGACCTGAGTGTACATGAGGGTGTATGAAGGTACAGCAACTCAGAGAGGTAAGATGGAGCAAAACCATTAAGCTACTTAAAAACAAATAAAAGAACTTTAAAATGAATCCTAAAATCTACTGGGAGCCAGGGTAAAATGGGGGTAATGGGCTCATATTTAAGAGTGCTAGATAAAACAATTGCTGCAGCATTTTGCACTCTGGAGTTGAGCAATGATGGAGGCACTAACCTGATACACTGAAAAAAACAATGCAACCATATTTGGTATCTACTTAATCATATTCAGTTACTTGAACACAATTGTTTTATGTCCTACCATGTTAAAAAAAAATGTGTTAAAGTAACTAAACATGATTAAGTGAATGGCAGAAATAGTTGCTTTATTTTATTTTTTTTCAGTGTCAAGTGCATAACGGTAATCCAGTCACGTAGGGATGAAGGCGTGGATTATTGCCTCCAGGTGATCTCTAGTGAAAATGGGCTTTAATTTGGCTCACTGCCTTAACTGAAGGAAACTTTCTTTACAGTTTCCTTTATCTGGCTGTCAAATTGAAGATCAGCATCCACTTTGACACCAAGGTTTGTGATAATTGAACTCCTGTACTTGGCTAGACAATGGAGGGTACCTCAGATGTGCAGATAAAATCCATGACCTCGGTCTTACTCTCATTTAATTTTAAGGGCCATACACACAAATAGGGTTCCTATGATAGAAGGTAAAGAGGTTATGTTTTGCTTCCTAAGCGCCGGCTCATTTCTCCTACCTGTGGAACGGACCAGAACATGCAGGATGAGCATTGGAAGGCTGGGGGGCCCACCTGTCCATCAGGGTGGTGGTTCTTCATACCATCACAGCTGCACATGTTTACTGCTTTCTTGATGGATTCTGCACACTTTGCCTTATGATCAATGGTTTCTGTTCCAACTGCTGCTCTGTCTCCGTCCCGAAGGGGTTTTGTTCTCTTTTCATAAATTTGGCATGTGGACAGACTTTGCTGTAAGCCTTGACATGTTGGTCTGTTGAGTTTTGTTGAATGGAACTTCCTGACTGCTGGGAAGTTTTGATTCTCTATGTCAGTTAAGCTGATCCTGAATCGCTGGAAGAGTCCAAGCCTTACTTGGCCTGCAGCAGGAGTCTCTGGTAGAGCTTTGCCACCCTTATCCTCAGGTAAGACCTTGCTACTCTTTGGTTGTACTGGGTAAGGGACATAATCCACTCTATAGGTAGTGATTGCCTCAAAAGGTGTTCGACCTTTCACTACAAAGGCTTTCCTTCTATCCATTGAAGAGCGTTTTTTCTCAGGTAACGTCTTCTCATTGCTTTTGCTACTTTTCAGTGGAAACGACTTCTCTGGTTTCCAAGCACGAAAATCATCTGGACAGCATAAGAGAAATACCAATTATTGGAATGATTAGTCATCTTTTATGTGCAAGGAGGAGGAATGACCAGTTGCTTACTTTGGTACACAGTTGTGTAGTCCACACGCAAAGGTTGGGTCACTTTGGTGAGTGAAAGCCTCTGTGCAAAGGTTACGTCAGTTTTAGTTGGCGGCCTTCCAGCCTTTGGAGAAGGGCTTGTTTGTTGTTTGGGGACATGTCTCCTTCTGAAACATATATTCAAAAATGTCTGAGTTTTGCTCTTCAGCTTGCATGGTATATAGGATTATATTATGAATATCGTCTTCAGACCCTTTAGATTCAGTCTTAATTCACCTAAACATTGGGGGAAATAAAGACTTGATCCCTGGCATTTCATTTCTGTTTGCCTGGTTCTAACTAAACCTACAGTGTTGTGGAAAAGATTGTCATCTAACTTCAGTTTTTGTTTTATGTCTTTAAAGAAATTAAATTACTAAATATAACCCAAGTATGTTAAAAGAGTACAGTAGTTTTGATTAGGGGGAAAAAGCAGCCCAATAAAATTGTTGTGTTTGCATTCAGAGGTAACTACCATCCAACATTTGCATTGACTTTTACAGAAGATTTATTTTTTGAGTGGTTTAACCTCAGTAAAATGCGAAGAAGTGCATATAGCAAATATATTTTCTGTTTATGCCTTGACCTCCTTAAGTTTAACAAATATTTTAGATGATGGGTGAAATTCATGGACAAAACCATTAAGGAAAAAAAAAATCCTCCAGATTCTGAAGCAGCAAAGCAGCCTGAGGTGATCATACTGCCTCCAAGTTTTAAACTAGATGGAATCAGTCCATGAACATTTCTTGGTGACCAAGAAAAATAAAGAACATGTTCCTCATTTGATCAACAGTTGTTAGGGGATTTAAACTTCCCCTAGGGGTGTCGAATATTCCAAGTCTTACAAAGGGATCATAAAAGCACACTTTAACTGATTTACTCCAGCTTTTACATTGTACTTGGTTCTTTTGCGACATTCCAGGTTAGTTTTCTACACACCTTTCAGAGGATTTTGTTAAAAAAAATAAAATAAAAATCAATATATCACTGAGCAGCCTTTTGCAATATTTTAGTCTAGTAAATTTGCAGTGTTACAGTAAAACTTTAAGAGTGCATTTGATCCCACTAAGAATTAGTGTTAAATTAGAACTCTACGTAGTGTATATCTTACTCCAGTTGTTTTAATAACTCTTAGTTAGTTGTTTTAATAATTCACTGCCACTTTTTTTGGTGTGAAAGGTTATAATAGATTTCTTGATGCTACAGGTCTTGCTATAATCTAATCTGGATCTGGTAGGTGAAAGTGGTTCTCCAAGAAAAGCTAATTCATAGTTAAGGGATGGAATTTGTTGTTTCCCTGAATAGAAAACCTCTTATGTGTGTGCTAAACGGAGACCCAACCAAACCGTAAAAGCAAACATTCAGACTTGTGGGCAGGTCAAATATTTCCCCATGACTGTATATATTTGTTATGCTTTGACTTTAAAGGTGTGTCTAAATTACCTATATATATAAAGGTTATCTTAAAACATCAAATCCATGCAAATCCTGTACCTGACTGAAGTGATGCTGGCATCCCTGACCCATGGATGTTGAGGGTTATTCAGTTTTAAGGTGGAGCTGGTGTATTTGCTTGGAGGAAGGAAACTGGCCTGGTACTCTGTGATCATGACCAGATCAATTTGATCTTATCTTCAGAGGCACTGAATGTCCTAAAGAGGAATTCTGAAAGGAATCAAAGTAAATATAAAGAAAAATTCACTGATTTTGAGAATAAAGAACTGACATGCAATTTGTTTGCCTAATTGTGCACCTACAACATTTTCTAAACGTTACATCCATTCAGATAGACTAAAAAATGTAATGCAACTCTTTTAGGCATCTATTTAAACATATTTAGTTACTTTATCACAATTCTTTTATGTCCTACAATGCTAACATTAAAAATTTGTGTTAAAGTAACTAAATATGATGCATTAAATGTCAGAAATGGTTACATTATTTTCAGTGTATTATCCATATAATCCATTGCTAGATTTTCATTTGCCTAATGACCTTAATCAAAATTATTATTATTTTTTTTTTATCCAAAAACATCATAATCATATAAGCTCACCTCATTATTAGTTGCAGTTCCAGTATAGATGTGTTGTTGCGGTCCTTTCTCCTCGATTCAGTCGTGCAAGTGGCCTTCAAGTACATAAATAATTGCAGGAACATGCAGGGCTGTGTGTGGAAAGAAGGTGGAACAGCTTCTAAAAATAATCACCATCATGGGGGCCGCTGCCCATGGTGATGCGCTTTAAAGATGCTTTACGGGGGTCTGAAACTCTGGCTGTGGGCCGGCACCGAGGGGCAAGTTTTGAAATACAGAAATGAAAAGAGAAAAAAAAAGGAATATTTACGTCATCACCTTTATTTTTTTATTTCTGTAATTTTGGTCGAGCTCTGTACAACGTGACTGTCCCAGCATGACTCAATCTGTCAATTTGTGGTGATAAAAAAAAAAACGTTTCTTAGAGTTTATTTAGAAGAAAACGATGCATTCACCTTAAAGAATGAATAAAAGGGACCTATCCTTGTAAATAGATGTTATAAAGAAGGCTATTTCCTTTGGTCAAGGCGATGAAGGACATGGTTTCCTTTGTCCACTAGGTGGCGACAAACTACAGTTTAACTGTAAATACCACCATAGAGGTCATGTTTTTAGGAAAGTGTGTGTGTGTGTGTGTGTCGGGGCATGGGGTGCACTTGTATAGAAGAAATACTGAGGAGCATTTTTCCAATTTCACCATCACATTCATACGAAAGAGTACGGAAGAGGATTAGGGCCATTGAAAAAAATAATTAAAATTAACAGATTTTTAGATTTTATTTCAATATAAAATATAATAAAACAAACAAACAAAAAAAAAAACAGTCAGAATTCTCTCAGAATTCGGACTTTAATTTCAGAATTTGGACTTTAATCTCTGAATTCCGACTTTTCTTCTCAGAATTCTGACTTTTTTCTCAGAATTCTGACTTTAATCTCAGAAACTATGACTTTAATCTCAGAATTCTGACTTTTTTTTGCAAAAAAGTTGCAAAGTGAGGAGATTTTGCTGGTCCTCACAAGTTTTTTTTAAAAAAAACTAATGGTTAGGTTTAGGGCTAAGGTGTCAATTGGGTGAGGTATGTGTTTGTATATATATATATATATATATATATATATATATATATATATATATATATATATATATATATA
>NW_015150604.1:185306-186453 GCF_000732505.1 Cyprinodon variegatus
TATATATATATAAATATAATTTTTTTTTTTTTACAGAGGTGTCCCTAATGCCCAGTAACAGTTTAAATTTAATAAGGATCCAGATCATGTGTGAGTTTAAGCTTTAGGTCAAACTCACAAATTTGCTGCTTGGTGTAGGTCTGTGCTCTCAGAGTGCTTTTTTAGTTTACAGATATTTTTTATAAGCTAAAATAAAGAACTTTACATTTATTAGAAAATCTATTAATAAACAACTTCATTTACAAATGTGCATGCAATGATATTGACCAAGTGAAAAGTCAGCAGTAAAGGAAGATGTTTTGAGAACAATATTATTGACAAAATATTACATCAACACAGAACAGTGGGGACTATATATATATATATATATATATATATATATATATATATATATATATATATATATATATATATAAATATATATATATTAAATAAAAACTGAACTTTTTTTTTTTTACATACAGTAGGTTGTCAAGCGATTCTTTCACTGGACTCTCAAGTGAGCACTAATATTTTTAGGACATTATTCAATGTAACTAAGATCAATGTGTTTTATTATAGCATCACCAACTAATCATTTTCTGTTTTGGCCATGCACCTAATATAATTTTCCATAAACTATTGAGAACCAAAGTACATTCTGTCTTTATAGAATAAAGAACTTGGTTAACCTGTTCAAAGAAGGGAGTCAGATGTTCTGCTATGCACACAGTGTGTTAGAGTGATTTTAGATGATTTTAATTTTATCTTTAATTATTAAAAATAATTAAATCAAATATTTAAGTGAATATTGTGCTTTGATTGTATACACAAAGTACTTGAATGATGCTGAATTGTTGTTCTTGACTGCTATATCCCCTAGGATACAGCCTTGCTTCTTTGTACTCCACAGGCTTTGTTTGTTTTCTTATTTTTTTTTCTAGTTGATTGGATTGACTGTGATTGGTTGCAATCTGGCCTCCCATTTTCTACCACTTCAAACTTTCTGCTACTGATTGGATTGGTGTCAGATTAAACCCCTCACCCAGATTTTTTAACCCTTTCTTCTTTTATGAGCTATTATATAACTACACACTGTCCGTGCTGTAACTAAAACACATTTACAATAAGTCTATATTATGACTATATTGACAAACATATCTTAGAA
>NW_015150604.1:187018-212778 GCF_000732505.1 Cyprinodon variegatus
CATCCATCCATCCATCCATCCATCCATCCATCCATCCATCCATCCATCCATCCATCCATCCATCCATCCATCCATCCATCCATCCATGCACACACTCACACCTAAGGAGAATTTAGAGAATCCAATTAACCTAACAGTCATGATGTTTTTGTTTTGTTTTTTTGGACTGCACGAGGAAGTCGGAGTACCAAGAGAGAACCCACGCATGCTCAGGGTCAGGGAGAACATGCAAACTCCATGCAGAAAAATCCCAGGCTGGGAATCAAACCCAGAACCTTCTTGCTGCAAGGAAGCCATTTAAGAATCTTTTGTAAGAGTTGAAAATCTAAGTTCACAAACACTTTTCAGTTATTATTCAATCAAGAGTGGGCAGTGAGTTTATTTTATAGATGTGCAACACATAAAAACACATTACAAAAGGCTTTCAGCTGTAATTACACTTACATGTTCTTCTAAAATGTATTTGCTTCAGGATATTTGAAGGTAAAAAAAAAATACTATACAAAATATTAAAACTTTTTAACATTTGATTTTTTAACATGTGATGATTTTTCTCAAAGCTTCATGCACAACGTTGTACTGTTTTTTTTCCTGTTAAACATTAATTGATATTTAGATATTTTTATTATTACATTATTTCTTTTTTTATCACTTCTTTCGCGTTTATAACTGATATTGACCGGATGATGGCGACAAAGAGTGGCAAGTATTTATAACGCTATTAAATAAGCTGCTCAGATGTTTCTTTTTTTTTATTTTTATAAAAACATGTCAATTGATGGGAAATCTGCAAACATGCAGCACAGACTGTAATTTGACCATTGTTATTATGTTAATCATATGCCTTTTGATGGCAGATCTAGATAATTTGTTATATATAATTATTAAATTAGGGCTTAATGCATATATGTAATCACGAAAGAAGTAAGAAAATCAGCTTAATCGTGAAGTACGTAGCTTTTCACGATTTATCAAAACATTTCTTTGCATATCAATATGCATATCCCTGTAATTCCCTGTAGTCCGCTTCCTTTTTTTTTGCGCATTTACGCAAAAAACCGCAAGCTTTCAGCTTTATTTTCCAAATAGTGTTACTTAGAGTCCTTATGATGAACCATACTTTTAATCCGTTAAAAGCATTCTTACGCAGCGCCCTAAATGAGCTCCACAAGTGGTGGATCTCACAGGGAAAGAAGCAGCATAACTGCGCGTCACAGCAACTAATGGCAGCTGAGCCTTCCTAATGGGGAGGGGGGTTTAATAAATTATGCTAATAAGTCATGGCAGGTGGGAGGTGGTTTGTTGCCTTAATGAGAGTGGGAGATGTCTCTCCAACTTGCGCACTGCCTCCCATTCCCTCTCAGCGCGTCTCTCCTTTAAGGTTACCGTGCGTAATAAGAGCTTCCCTCCCCAGCAGGCTACTGTGCAACAAGTTTGCAGGAGCTCCACTCATCTATCCTACCCTGTCACCAGAAAGTACGTGAACGCATCGTCGCAGTGTCTCTCTCTCCCTGTGTCAGACGCGCGCACCCATTCAGAGCAGCAGCGTGCCATCCCTTTCGTGACTCCGCACCAGATGCGCTTTATCGCGCAGTTGAATTCTGTGGATCGAGGAAAGAAGAGGAGCATTTAGTTCGTGGAGATAAATTTTTATTAAGAGGGAGAAGGAAAAAATGGAGAAAGAGGTGAAGCGACAGTATCGCTCCGCAGCTCTGCACATCATCTCGTCTTTATGTTCAGTGGCATCCATCGCTTTCTGCGTCCATCTGAGCATCAGCGCGGCGGACGTCAGGAGTCGAGTTGTTGGTTTGGAGAGCGGGGCTGCGGAGCGCACCTTCATCCAGGTCCGCGGATACTCCATGGAGGATTTCAATTCTCTGGTGCAGCAGAGAGTGGATGAGCTGCTCTCTCAGGTAAACCTCACTTTGCACTTTTTTTTTTTTTTTTTGCTGCCTGTATGATTCCGTCTCACTTTTGCATGCAGATAAATAAAAGTGACATTCTTGTGCAATTTTAGCGCTCTTATGAGAATTTCGTCAAGATAAGGACTGCAAGACAAGCCACAGCTGACTGCAATTGCCCCCCAGGTAATGACAATTCAACTTTTTCATTGTCTGTAGAGTTTGCCATATACTGTATGCTGACTATGCGGGTGCTTTGGGTCCCAATAGAACTTGAATACACACACAGGGGTCCAAATATATATATATTGCATTCTCAAAGCAGAGACTAACCCACTATAGGCCTAGTGGGTTAGAGCAGTGTAATCCTGCCTCTGAGAAGGTTCTAAGTACCTGGTTCGATCCCCACAGCCTGCACTCCAACTCCTTAACCCCACACTGCTCCCTGGGCGCCGCACAGTGGCAACCTCAGCATCCCCATGGGTATGGGTCAAATGCAGAGGTAAATTTCTCCAGTGAGGGATCAAAAAAGTTAAATTGTCATTAATAGTATCTCTTATGATTTTGGAAGCCATGCTATCTGCTGGCATTGGTCCACTGACTTTCATCAAGTCCACGAGAGCAGGAGTCCAATAAGAAGCACTTCATGCTCCCCACTGCTGATATATTACTGCTTTACAGGGTTCTTAAACCGGTTCCAGAAAGGGCCGTGTGGCTGCAGGTTTTCTTTTCAACCAAGCAATTGCACACCAGACTCCATTCATCTCATCAAGTCATCATGTTCAGCTTGCACTCACATACACTGAAATAAGAACAAATACACGGTTTACTGATGATGATACGATTGTTCTTTATTGGAAACCTAACTCACCTAAGCTCCAACCCCACAGAGAATTTTTGGAGTGTTTTAAAGCAGAAGATGAGTGACACAAGCTCAAAACAATGCAGTTTAACATTGCAGCAGAGCCACAGGCCTAGTGCCTCCATGTGATGCCGTATTGATGAAGTATGCTATGCAAAGGAAACACGGTAAAACTGGAGTGTGGCTTACATGAACATGCTTTTCAGCAGTCAGATCTTCCTGTCAAAAAACCCATTTTCATTTATCTCAAATAAGATTTTCTGTGAAACTAAATTTTCTAGCTGTAAGCAAAAGTCATACAATAACTTAAAGAAGCAACTGTATTACTCTGTATGTGATAATTATATATGGTATGTGAGTTTCTTTTTTATTTAAACACCATGATAAACAAACTTTTTTATTATATTGTTATTTATTGAGATTATTGTATAGTTTGAAGACATTTAATACCTGAAAGATAATTAACCGAGCTCTCTGTCCCAGTTATTTGGGCAGTGCTGTGATAGTCAGCAACACTGTGTCCTGCACCCATGTTTACTCAATGCTGTTAATTAAAAAAAAAATATCTGATGCGGTATTAAAAGTACAAAAAGGGGTTTAAGAGTGCTGCAGTGGGTGGTGGGCTTAATTGAAGATGAACCCCTTACAGTAGATGTAATCCTGCCAAAGGCCTTGTCCAGGCTTGGTCTGACCCAGCTGATTTGAGTGAGCTGCAGGAATGAATGAGATTCTGACTTGAACATTTTGAGGATGTCTGGTTGTGTAACAGCTGAGCGGCCTGAGGTGCCCTGGGGCAGACCTGCCCGGAGCTCAGCTGTGGCTCTCACTGGTGATTTAACCTCTGAAGCTCTTGTCCACTTGACATACACAAATACAAAATTCATATAAAATAGAAAATAAATACAACTTGAAATACACATTATCCACCAGTAGATGGAAACATTTATTCCTGCAGTGCTTTAGGGGCCTGAAGCCAAGGGTTCTACAGTCTTCATCACCTACAATGTAGTTCTTGTGAAAAATCTCAGGACTTCAATGAGATGAGTAGCTCTATAACACATTTATTTTTATTGTTAAATGTAAAGTGCGTATATTTCTGTTAGGATTGGCAAATATAGAAATTTCACTAATGAGCTGAAGAGTGAGATATGATGAAAAAATAAATTCACCTTGTTTGAACCCGATTAATGTAAAAGAAAAAAAAAAGCCGCTGGAAAGCATAAAGCCAGTATTTCAGTTCATTGGCTTTAAGATGGAAGCAAAACCATGTTAGTTTCCTGGGATTTGATAGGAAAAGAATAGCTTAAATGTTTGGTTTTCAGCTTCCACTGTTTTTGCAAGTACAGCAAAAAAAATAAATAAAAAATCTTCAGAAAATCCTCAGTTCCATTAGATGTGGATGAAAAGAGGGCCAGGAAGTCAGAATAAAGCATCCACCATGCCTTTGTAAAGCTGTGTCACTCCACAGCGCTCTGCTGATGTGCTTTCCAGGAACTGTATGCTCCTTTCCTGCCAGTCTGCTAAACTACTTACTGGACCTCGTGCTGCAGGTAGTTTTCAAAGTCAAGCAACTTTTTAAAAAAATGGAGCATGAGCCATCGGTCTCTTTATCATTATCTCAGGAGTGTTGTACTGACATCAATTAGCATGGTTCTTTGGCCACATTTTGGTCTCAGCAAAAGCTTTAATGTATTCCAATTGGATTTTTTATGAGACGGTTTAACAAAGAGCCGATAACCCTTCCTTCCTTCCTTCCTTCCTTCCTTCCTTCCTTCCTTCCTTCCTTCCTTCCTTCAGAACTGTACTTTATTGGCTGATAAACTAAAATGTTGATTTTTTCTTGGGTTTAGCAGCTGTCGTCAGCGCTGCAGGACTTTGTTGTACATTGAGAAGTTATAATTACACATGCCTGCCTCTCCTTCTATCTTTGTAATCGATAGACATACATATCCAGTTAGATATATATTCATTGTGTTCAGCCTTAGCTAAGTAGGAAAAACAGGAATTGGCAAAGTGATAATCCTAAATGAATGAGTTCTCCAGCTTTACCCAGTGTTTTTTATCGACAGCAAGTGAGTCATCTGCTGAGTGGGCATGCCTGAATTAATGAGCCTAAAGTACTGGAAGGATTAACATTAATGAGACCCATCACAATCACGCCACTTTCTGCACTTCGTCATACATCTGTTCTTTATTTTCCTCGGAGCACATCCCTGCAAAGAGCAGAGATGAAACCATGAAACCAATCAAATTGAAATGAAGTGTGACGATTCTAAAACAGAGGCAGTCAACAGCTGACGACATGTCACGCATCTTCCTAGGGTGCACCTCCAGTGCAGGAACCTTTGCTAAGAAGCAAGGTAGATTTTTTAAGCTCCTCCCTAAAAAAAATGGAGGGATAATTAATGTTAGCCTCAGTCATCACAGACTTTGGGTTTCTTTAAATATATTAAACGTTTATTATACTTAATTCTTTGGAGTTTTGGTGGGACATCCATATAAAAATATGGTTTAATCACAGAAAATCCCAGATTTTTTTTAACCTTTTCAGAGCTTTTTCAATAGGCAGATTTACTGCAAGTTGTGGTGTTTAAGAACATCATATTTCCACAAAATGTTACTATTTTTTAATTCTGTCTAAGACCAACTGGAACCTCACTACCATTTGAGTAAAGATTAAGGGTTCAGAGTAATGAAACTCAGTAGGTTTGAAGATCAAGGTAACAATTTTGAAACACACCTTTTAGTTTTTTTGTTGTTTTAATCAAACCGTTCAACCCTTTTTTTAAGTTAAAGGTATTGTGGAGGATTTTCGCCAATTTTCTAAGAGACCTGCCCTTTCCACTTAAAAAAAAAAAATTGCTCATGCACATCCCTGTACCTGCTCCCGAGAGGGAACGCCTATTAAATGTGTGGGAGAGCACGCACAAGCCTATTTCTCCTGGTGCACGCTATGTTTTAAAGTTGTTGTTCTCATAGCTCACACAAGCTTACTGTGTCTGAAAGTCCACCCTAACCCCTAAATCCTTTAATCACTATATAGAGCAGGGACTATATAGTGTTTTTTTTTTTGTTGTTGTTGTTTTTTTTAGCAAAATCATTTAACTTACCGTTCGAAAAGAAGATCACTACTTTTTGCTCCCCCGTAGGTCTCTTAACTCCTCCTCCACTGTGCTGTGCCTGCACCGTCTTTGTTATTAGTACCTGACAGCGGGCCGCTGAGACAGAAAATCCCATAATGCCTTGCGAGGAGAGCTCTCCGCACATAACTGCCTCTTCTGATGCATTTCTGTTCTTCTAATACACTTCATAGACACCTTTTCTCTTATCACCCTGGGCCATTTTCAAAGGAACGTGGTGAGAAAGGCTTGCTTCAATGACTGGCTGAAACCGTAGCTCACCACACATATGCCTGAATTGCACATACGCAAAAAAAGATAATGGGGCAAGCATGTATGATGGCCTTACATAAAGATATCACCAGAATGATAGACAATTAAGAGGATCAATTATTTAGATGATCCACACAGAAATAAAAGATCGTCCTCTATACTTTTAACATTTAGACCCTGCTTCTTTATTTTTTTTTGCAACTTAAAGCATACTCCTTGCCAGCTGAATGCTTTTTTTCTTTTCACTTTTCAAACGAATAGCTTTACACTCCATGACTTTTGAATAGGTTCACTCGATTTTCCTCTTCTCTGTTTAAGAGACAGCCTATGGCTCAGATGTGGCTCTTTTTTTCCTTCTATGTGAGGACAATAATATGCTTTCACAGCCCTCACTTTATTAATGTCATAGAAGATGGAGTGCTTGAATAGGCAGTGCAATGGGCCATAGCTTGAGGTTTTTTCATGCTTCTAAAAAAAAGAAAAAATTTGAGTATGTTTTATATCAGAAAATCAGTCTTGAACCTTACATATTTCATATATGTTGATATTCTACTTTTCAAAAAGGAAGTTTTATCATGCTGGTGTCACCTACGTGTTACAGTGTCAGGTACTGTTTAGTTATCGGCTACAAAATGACTAAAAGCATTTTGGGTTTGTAGATGTGAAGGCTACATGGTGTTTTGCTTGTAAGTGCTCTTACTGCCACCTGCACAGGTCATTATTCTTTTTTGGGTCCCGTCTTTCTCTTTCATGTTTTATAGCTACGGTACATGGAAAATTACAGCTCCCAGATGCCACAAAAAAGGAAGCTTATTTTCATCCTCAGATACTGTAATCCTGCTCATGAGGTCAAGTCTACCTTATGCTGCAACAGAATTCTTACCAAAAAAAGAATTTAAGAACCAAGTACATTGAATGATAAGTGTCTGTTTAATCCCCATCACTTTTTTGACAAGCTGTGGTGCTTAAAATATCTCAATATATTGACAGTAATTCTTTTTCACCATTGGATCTTTAAGAGATCTAAAAACAAGCATTGAAATGAAAAAAAAACTGTATGCACTACAGTTTAATTTACCTCTATTCCAGTCATGTTCATCTATATTTCCCATTTTAATCTATTAAACAAAGTTGCCATTTCACTTTCACTTATATTCTTTCATTTATGAGTTCTGTTAGAATCCGCCTTTTCCAATAAGCAATAAAAAACATACTTGGCACTATGTTAGAATAATTGTAATCTACGGATTATGCTACCTCGAATATATACCGTGCCGAGTTCGCACTGAGCTTGGATCAGTTAACCGTGGTGAGCTTGGTTCCTTATCACACTACGCTAATGCGGTCCTCGCCTCCTAGTGGAAATTTGCTGTATTACCGCTCTCTAGAGATAAACAAGCCAACCAACATGGCAGTGCCTGAAACATTCAGGAAGTTATGTTTTGTTATCATTGTAAAACATTTTTTGTTTGCATAGAGTCAGGCAAAAAAGGCAGCCTTTGGTGAATTGACCTGACAGATTCAGCTTTTGGGAGAGGACACAACAAATTATAGTCTCATCAGGGCTAACAGACGCAGGAAAAAACGACATATGTTGGGGTTCATCACACTGCTGAGCAGAATCATTACTGGAAATTGTGTGGCACAGTAGGCAAGCTAGTATTTTCATGAATGTCTGAAATGTCATGATTACGGAGGCTGACTGTAAGGAGATGACGTGGTCTGCTCAAGCATTTTTTGCCACTGAGAACCGAGCCAGAACTGAACCACGCCAAGTCCTACTGTTGAACTAGTACCAGTTTAGCGCGGGTCGATTGTGTCTGGCACGGTGCGGTTCAGTTGTGCATGCCATTTACACTCAACAGTTATCTTGGTTATCATGCTCGAACCGATCTCAGCAAGGTTTCAAAAGGGTAGTGTAAATGGGGCTTCTGTTTACAATCGGACACAGCTGACATTAGCATCCAAATCTACGACAGACACAGATTAAAAGTTCAAAAGGATATAATAGAGACATTTGCTGTTACGACAGTGGCGTTGGATGTAGGAGTTTGCCCTGAAATCGAAAGGTTGACGGTTCAAGCCCCGACTTTCAGTGTCGTTGTGTCCTTGGGCAAGACACTTCACCTGCATTGTCTACTGATGGTGGTCAGAGGGCCCAGTGGCGCCAGTGTACGGCAGCCCCGCTTCTGTCAGTGAGCCCCAGGGCAGCTGTGGCTACAATGTAGATTGACACCATCAGTGTGTGAGTGTGTGTGTGAATGGGTGAATGAATGTAGTGTAAAGCGCTTTGGTCAAGTCTCCTAACTTGAATAAAGGCGCTATATAAGTTCATGCCATTTACCATTTGTAAATACAGCCTTCCTATTTGCTGCTGAAGTCTGCTGAAAACAACCTGAAACATCTTAACAATGTGACCAAAAGAAGTCTTGAGTTCATTTGATTTTACTTTTTAAGACTTAGCCCACATTGCCTACCGATGATGGTCAAAGGGCCCAGTGCACCCCAGTGTAAGCCTCACTTATGATAGTGTGCGCCTGGCCAGCTATGGGCAGCTTGCCACCATCAGTGAGGGAATGACTGAATGTAGTGTCCCCTGACTTGGAAAAGCACCATTTAACAACTTTCATCCCAATGCATATAGAGTAGTTGTTTTAGAGACCTGACAGAGTTAAGGTATCATTCGTTCACTGAACCAAAAAAATAGATTTTTTTCAGTTGTCTTCTGACCTTTACCAGCTGATCTATCAAAGCTGATGTAGGATGTCGTGGAGTTTGTAAAATGAAAGACTTGGAGACACCCAAGGTGCAGGTCTTTGCTACAGTTTTCTAGCAGAAAGAATTTTTTTTTTTTTGTTTCGCACATCTCAACCTGTATTCTGGTATCCAGCCTAATTGATCACAGTTCCATGATAAAACTAGGCTTGAAAGGTCCATTTATAAGAAGTGTTCTCATGCTAAAGTTTGTGTTTTTAACTTTTCTAATAGGAATATGCTACTGCAATTAGATATGTTTTGAGGCATTTTACATAATTGTGGTTATTCCTATAGGTCTTAAAGTATTTATTGGCATTGGCAGACTGTTTCCCTTTTCATTTTTTATTTACCCTGTCCTTATTTCGGGTTCTGCTTTCAGTGCAAAACTTGCTAATGGGACCATCATAAAATGCACAGTCAGCAATCACATGCCCAAATCCCACTACCTTCCTATACATCTCCCCTCCCTCCAATCCTCCTTGCAGCATTTCTAGGTGTTAACGCTTCAAAGAGCTTGGCAGTTAAACATCGGTCAAAATACACTTGAGAGTACAACAACCTACAGCCCGCAGGATTTTTTTTTCTGCTTCATGCTAACTCGCAGTACTGGCTGTCAAGTGCAACAGAAGTGGCAGAGGGGGCTTGGATCAGTTGGATGTTGTGACCTCACTTTTCAAATTAAAATTGTAAGCAGATGCAGCAATGTTTTTGCTAGGTTTTTATCCCTAAACCAGATTTGACATCTCCAAAAGTCACACCGTACAGACAAATAGAAACACTGGGAGCCCAGGCCTTTAGGGTAAAGACATTTTGTTCCTACTTGTATTAAAACTAATTTACACTTCTCCTTTCCACTCCAGAAAATGTGTAATCCAAGTGGGGTTATACAGTTACAATTTAGCCAACCCCCCTCTGATATCTCCACCTTAGTAGGCAACCTGTAATTAATCACTGACAGCTTCTGAATTAAGCCCTCTGTGTGGTTGGGTGCCAGGAGGTACCCTAATAGTCATGTAATTACCAAGTGCTAGGTAAAGCTAAGCAGACTTCCAGGTAGCTGCTGAGGCCAGCTGCTACTGGTTAGGTAAGTCCGGTTTGACTTTCTTTCTGACTAACATAGGCATGAGATGATGTTAAAGGAGCGTGGGAGTCTTCACCTGCATCCAGCTCTGAAAAGCCAATCATGAGTTTGCTTTCTGCTCAAAGGCTTTTAACTTGATCTAATTATGGATCTGATGCACTTCACATTGAGAACATGGCACGTTTTTATACAACTTAACATAAAAATGGACTAAACAAATTATGCAAAATTGGAAAGTGGAAATTAAATCCTGCCACATAGAAACCCAATGAGGTTGAAACATGACAAAATGAGGAAAAAGTTGCAGGGAATACCTCTGCACACTTCTAGAAGCTAAGCATTCTAGACCAACATATCTAATGTATTAATCTAATTTTATATGAGTTTACATAAATTAAAGCAAGACTTTGATGATTATTAGTAGATTGAGTGTTGCAAAAAGCACAGATGGCCTCTTTGTATGCTTGACACTGCATTTTTTATGATATATGATAAGAAATGCCAGCTGGAAATGGACATAAAGCCTGACAGAGTGGCACACTCTTCCTCTTTTTTACTCCACATTAACCTTAAGGGGACACAGTGACTAAAGAGCAGATTACATGAGTTTTATACGGTGGAGGGCGAATGGCTCTTTGCTGCCGATTTCAGCACCACAGGCTTAGAGGATCGGGGCCAAAAACAGAGTGGAGGAAAATCAGAACGCCCCAGCCTAATGGTTTGTCTCGTGTGTCCTTGAACGTTTCCTGGCGTTGAGCCGTAGTCGTCATTTTTTTTGTGCAGAATAAAGCAGGAAGCTCTGGGATTCTGGCTTGGCTGCTCACATGCTTCCTTCTTGGAGGTAAATGAAAAGGTTTCCATCACTGTGACATAGTGGCACACCCAAAATATGAAGAAAATAATATTTTTCATTTACCATTTTCTTCCTTTAGAGCATTGCTTCTGATTGATTTGATGTTGATATTTTTTTATTTTTCATTGAAGATAGTTCACTATAAAAGTCCTGGATGGAACTTGCATGACTCTCAATGATTAATGACTCTACCTTTCTTTACTTTTCAACCTCCATTGTAAAAGCACTGCTGTAGGTCCTCTCTATTTAATGGACCACCATTAAAGAGCAGTGACTTACTGCACTGAAAGATGACATACAAACTCTGTCATAAAGCTATGAGCTCGATTTGAAAGTTACATTAACAGGAGTCTCCTTTGTGACGGTCTAAGTCCCCTTCCCACATACTCATCCCTGCCCCAGTAGATCTAAAAAGACTTTTTTTTTCCTGGGACCCCTCCCTGAACAGGATGTCTTCTGTTAAATAAGACGTTTTTTATTCTCTCTGTATGACATTGCAGGACTTAGCCTCTTTAAGATCCTCACAACATTCCTAAGGTCAAATTGGCTCTTTCAGTTGATTAGATTTTATTTTTGTGAATAAAGAATTTTCCAGTCTTTGATGCCAATTAAAATTATTTCACATTTATGTTGATTATTATTGTTTTGCTGGTTATATTATTGAAAACTTCATGTTTAATTCCCATCTTTGCTGACATGGTTAGATCCCACCCTGATTGCATGTATTGTGGCATAGCATTATTTTTGTAGGCTTCAAACAGAACAATAAACCGGAAAAGTTTTAATTTTGCCAGTATGACCAGTGTCTCCTGTGCCTGCTCTTATCTAATCATCTTATCTTTTTTTCTTTTGATCCATCATTGGTAAGTTGGATCAATTATATTATGGCTGTTGATTATCTGCACGAACAGAATTTCCCATCACATAAAAGTCTAGAAAATGTGACTCACAGTCTTCACATATAGTATTTATATTACTGTGAACTGGACCAAATCTGCTTTTTAATTAACTGACCTCCTGTCTAAAGGATCCGTTCTTCTATTTTTGATGCTTAACACACCAATGCCATGTTAATCCAGAGCAGAACTGGAAGGGTCCAGCGGCTGGTGCGTCAAGGATGCTTCTCTCAGTGAAACCACTCTAGTTGACTATAACAGCTGCGATCAGCTGCGACTGCGTGGCGGGGCTGCACCACGTCACAAATGCGCCTCTTCTTCATCTAGTGCAACTGAGGATAGCCCAAATTTGCCCTTTTGACTAAAAAGGTCCTCACACAGGGTCTTTTTTCTAATACCTGTTTTAGACACTTTTATCACAAATAAAATAGTGGCATAAGAGGGAGTTAGAGAAGTGTCTGATGCAAGATTAAAATTGCTGGCCTCATAAAAATTCACAGGACAAATCCCATCTAACTCTAAAAACTTATAATTCTGTCTGCAAGGCCTTGTCTGTGTCTCATGACCTTCTTTCAGTCAGTCTATTGGCTAATTAATGACTGCTTGACTTGTGATGCCACCACTTGAGGTGTCTGGAGTCTCTCTGTCAGTGCCAGCTCTTATGAGATGGAATCAGTTAAATACCCATAGCTCATCGGCATGCGCACCACATTACATCCAAATCAAACTATTAGTTCTGGATGTTTAACTTGCCAACTGCCTTCGTGTGAGGTTTAACGTTTAGTTGATTGCTTGTTTTTGGTGTTTGGATATCTAAAGAAAAATGTGTTGAGTTGAGTGGGGATTACATAATCTAAGTGGAAACCTAGACAGGTTGGTGCACACCCAATATAATATTGGCAGTATTCACTGTAGAACATTTATTTACAGACAATACAAACATTTATGAGAGCTTCTCAATTTCTGAACCAAGTCCTCTTAGCAAAAACAAGCAGCTTTCACTTTAGGCCATTGAAAGACAGCAGGCATTCAGTTTTTACAGTGGAAAAAAATTATGGAGAAAAGCAGGATTTGCCCAGCAGCTTGAAAGAAGATGTAAACTCCCACAGTCCCTTATGGTGCCACCAAGAAGTTTAACTCAAATAGTACCATGTTGTCCTAACTTTACTATTGGTGCTTGGTGTCTAATGGACCATGCACTGGATTTCCAGGGGGTTCATCAGTGAATGGAACTCTGCTAGAGGACTTGTTGGCATGTTCGCCGTCCCCCCTCCTTGCCAACGCTCAGTGGGGGAACTTACCATTAGCAGGCCTGCTCTTCCTTCTCAAAGCTGTGCTAAATGTGACATGAAATGTGAGTCCGGCTAATATTAAAGGGCAATAAACACACTGTGCAAATATTTGAACCCAACTGCACCTGTGTACTAATTCGGATGCATGGATATACCCTCAAACATTTATAGAAAGCAGTGTGACAAAAGCATGCAGCAATTTGAGTCATCCTTTAATGAATAGCAAATGTTTTCAAGCCGTTCGTTAACTGAATTTTGTAAATCGAGACATGCTGAATGAAACAAGCAATTTGGAGCAATTTTGTTTCCTGTTTTCTTAATATGTGATGTTAAGATATGCGGTATAATCTTTGCTCCAATATTTAGAAATGCTTTTTGATTCACTTGCAATCAATATGAGATGTGCCACAGACACATTTTCTTCAAGCACTGCAGTGCCTTGAATGACATCTTGGCAAATCTAAAATACATTGAAAAGTTCTTTGAAAAATTAAAATATGGCTTTTAATAGACTATTTTCTCCTTCACTTTGTTTTGCTCTGTATCATACCTATTTCAGTTCAGTTTAGGAGTAGACTGCCGTAGGATTGAACAATATGCTGCATATTTATCTTTATCACAATAAGGATCTACAGAATTTATACATCTTCAAGAATTGCTTGGACTATGAAACATATTTACTAAGTTTTTAAATACCATAGATTCCGACTCTATGCCTGTAATATATTTAATAGCACTAGTTTTTTTTACTGGTAGATAAAAAGTCTTATTTTGTTTTTTTTTCTAATACTCTTTTTCCTTGAATGGATAGATAAATAAATATATGCTTGATTAATCCCTAAACAAATAGAAAGTTATAATAGTGGAATATATATTAAAAAGTGTTCAAGGGCAAAATCATAATTTACCAAAAACAGTTTGAATAGGAATTGTGATTTATTAATCTAATAAATTGTAATTGAATATATATTTAAATCCAGGCATTGCTTTTATATTTGGAAACTTTCGTTTTCATTGTTGATTTTATGCATCAATAAATCTCAATACATTTTTAAGATGTCGATGAGATATATTTATGGTGTATTCTCAAACAGTACAATTTCACTATTTATTCATACTAATGTGATAAAGAGAAACGATTTACGGATGTTTGAGAGAGTCATACCTCCCTATGATTACTCCACTCCTGCCTTCAAAGGTTGAAATCTCTGTCTTCTGGCACAAGAGTATTTGTTCAACTGTGTGATGGTGCACATGACTCACCATGTTATCTGTGGACAGGTCATCTCAAGTGAAACTCTAAACCCCATATGATAACACATTTTTACAGTAATGACTCAAGTCCTCAAACAGACATATATGCAAAAAGGGTGAGAAGATGTTTAAAGCATAGAATAGAACTTCATGATTTCCCAATGGAGAATTTCACTTGTGACATTGGCTCTTATAAACAAAATTAGGTTTTTTTGTTTGCTTATTGTGCTGCAATGCGCTGGAAACTGTGGTTGTAGCAATCGATTTATAATCAAAGAAACTATAATAGATTTCTAAATACTTTTCATCATTAATTATATGGTTTCCAAGCTATGGTCCATTAAAAAATGTGATTACAATTTCGAAAATTTCGATTTTTGGGCACCTTATTAGCCATTGCTGGAAGTCTTAAATATAATTTTCATTACATTTTAATTACAATTACAACATCAAATATGCTCACTTAGTATAATTAATGAAAAACTTAAAAGGGTGATTTCTTAAAAAAGTCACATTGATAGCCCAATTCCAAATCTGAGGTGTTACCCTACAGTTTATCAACATTACCATTGAGATTGAGGTTAAATAAAACCTGACAAGGGTCATATAAAATAGTTTTGATCAGAATGCTTGAATATATGCCACAAACTCTTTTAAATATGTGTATTGTTTAATACTTTGTTATAGAATGAGGTGAACTAAAATCATTTGGCTTCATGCCGTTTTTGGTATTCATGCAGTGTAATTTGCTAATGACTCAACCCCACTGAGTTGGGATGTTATTAGCTTGTGAATCAGAGCACTTCATGTATATTTTATGCCACTGATGTATAAACATAAAAAATGTGCTATTGAGAGTCAGTGTTAATAGACATCTTTTGAACATTATGAGAAAACTATCAATACGCATCTCTACATGGTTTCTTTACATTTGCCAGATACAATTGTTGACCATGCCCAACTAAACTTATGCCCTTTTCAAAAGTAAGACATATGTGAATTAATTGCAGATTTTTCCACAGTGGAAGTGGCTAAAATATAAAACAGGGAGAGATGACAAAGAGGGAAAGATACAAACCAAGACAAAAAGAAAAAGAGAAAAATGATGTAAAGTAAGGTATAGCAAAGTGAGGAAGGAAGGAAATAAAGAGGAATGAAAAATACAATCTGGAAATAGCAGTATTTATTCTTATTTTCTTTCCAACTTTATATAAACCAAGCTGCAAAATCGCTGAAGTTTAATTTACATTTTCCCATATTGAATAGGACCACCAGTCTATAGGTTTCAATAAGTCATAATCGCTTATGAAGATGAAATGGCTAGGCATTATATTCAGTATATAGTAACCTGTCTAACTTTTACCAATCATTATGGTGCCCTGGAAATGCTTTGCTGGAATCCAGGTTAATGAGCCACTTCCCTCGAGCCCTGCTGCTATCTCAAGTAGTTTCCTGTCTCATGAGGTCCTGGCGCTGTGGCTATTACTGCAGTCCAAGCTTGACTTCTCAGTCGGAGTCCTGGTATGCATGTTGGCGAGAACAGAAGTGTCATTTCAAACACATTTACCTCCTGCTGTTGTTGATGCTGGTTGAATCAGGTAAAACTTGCACTATCAAAGAAATTCAAAGCATACATACTATAAATGGACCTGAAGTTTCCAATGTTACAACTTTTGAAAAAAGCTGTCTGTGTAAAAAATGGAGGAAAAAAATAAAATCTTAAGTCGTCTAAGTGGAAGTACCACTATTTATGCTAACTTACTTTGCTGCTAGATAACTAACTTTTTTATGTATTGTCTTGCTATCACTCTTATGTTTTTCAATATTTTCTCAAAGGTCAGTTTTATATGTTGAATATAAATGATTTTTATAATTTAAAGCAAAAAAAAGTATTATAATTTAAAGGCTGAACAACACAAGGGGGTCCAAACAGGGACAATTAATAGACAAGCTTAAATTAAAACCCCAGCAGAGTTATAACTCAGCCAAGCAAAGTGTGTGGTCAGGGTTAAAGCAACAATAGGAGTCTTTTCATCTTAGATGAATTACTGTGTGTCAGGCTGACTGATTTGATGTCCTTGTGATCATTCTCACACTGAAAGATTTAAAAAGAACTGTTCCCTTGACCAAAACAAATGACCTTTGGGCTCTCTCCTCCTCTGTTTGTGTTACCAATGTTACTAGAGGTCTGATAGCAAGTTGATAGATTAGAGGATTGAAACAGGACCTGACACCACTGATTTAATGTGACATGGCTTCCCAGTAAGTTTGAGATAGCCTCATTTGTTACACAGAGTAGGTTGATGACCAGATTAGTTTATGTTCTCTGCCTGGTTTCAAATACATGTGTAAAATCAATTTCAAGAATAAAGAGCATTTCATGAACCTAGTGATGCTCAAATTAATGATTGTATTTCAGCTTGAGCATGCATTTTCTGTCAGCTACAGCAGGGCTGCTTTTCCCTTCATGTAACATAATAAATGAGGGGGAAAGTCTTACACATGTGTGGCTTTTAAGTAGGACCCTCCTGGGTAGCATGACTAGATTATGAATTTGTTATTTTTAAAAGCCGTTATTCATTGCAATCCATTAACTCTGGCAATTCCTCCTTCGAGCTGCTTTTGGTGGAGGTCAGCTGTAGGAGCAGACAAAGTATCTGCATTTCTGCAAATGTCATGGCCCAATAACATAAGGGTGTAGGTTTCGTCTAAGACATGGGGGGGCTGGTAGCACAACATCATGGAGTGGAACTCAAGATTTAAACTAAAGAAACATTGATTCTCTGAGGAGTTCAGGCACGCTTGCTTGTGAATGTCATAACCATAAATCTACGCTTTGCCAGCTCCAGACTCAGTTGCAGTTTGAGAAAATGTTGCTTGACTGAAAGATGTTGGTAGAAGCTTAAATGAGCTTTGCCAATCTCTGCTGATATGGGCATTTACAATTACACCTCTGTTGGTTGCTGTGTGATTGTTTTTATAAAAGAAAAAAAAGTAAGCATGAACTTATCTGAACCCTGAGGGATCTGCACCACCTTTTTGGAATTAATTATACCCTCTGAAGTTTTTAATATTCTACCAAGTTGCAAGCCCAATATCCAATTTGTTTAAAGATATTTCATATGACAAACCAACAGGAAGTTTATTGTTACAAATTGGAATAAAAAAATGGAAAGACGAATAAATGTAAACATGCTGCATGCATTTTTATGCAGCCTCCTTTACTCTAATATTCCAAAATGAAATATGGTTTAGCTCTTAGAAATCACCTAGCCAAATGGTAGAGTCTAGTTGTTTGGGAAGGCCTCAACTGAAAGCGCAGGTAGAAACTAAAACCTTACATTGGAAACTCATAGCACCTTACAGAGCATCTATCAGCTAAAAAGGGACAGACTATAGCCTCTTTCCCACTGAAAATAGTGTGTTAACCAGGGTTTTACAGACATTGGTTGGCCGGTTAGCTATCGGCATTTGGCTCCCGTTGACAAAAAAGCTGGGTTTCACCTTCAACTCCCTGCAACTGCATGTCTGGTGACACCCTTCTGCTGAGTTAGTGTTGATGATGTCACCAGTACGACAGAAGTCAGGATAGTAAACAATGGAGAGCAACATGTAAGGAAGCCATGGCGTAGTCAACATGCTTTATTGTTTTGCTCTTTTATCTGTATGAATCCCTCTCACCAGGGCTGCACCATGTTTATTGAATGTAAACAAAGTTGTTTCAGCTTGCTAGATCATATGTGACTGCTGCAGTGTGTTGATGTCCGTACGTTGCGCTCAATCTTATCACGTAAATTAGTGGGTCGACTCAGGTCTGGTTTTCCCTGAGAAAAGAGTTTATCTGAAAAAGATACAGAGGTGAAGTGTCAGAAGCTGTTAAGAGGGCATCTATTAGTTTTGGTTTTAATCAATCTGTTCTCCTTGGTAAAGTGTCAAGAAGAAAACTATAGCTAAAAGAAAGCAGATTATTGTTTGAAATGTAGCACTAGCTATGTAGAGTACATGAAAACATATTAAACAAAATATCAGAGTGAGATCCCACAAATACAAACCTTTTTGTCTTACAGGAAAACAAACACTTTTCAATACCCTGAAAACATCATTCCCATTGTGAAACATGGTGTTGACAACAGTGTTATATGTTCTTCAGCAAGGACATTAAAGCTGTTGAAAGTTGAAAGCAGTATAGATAAAGCTTTATATAGGGAAATACTGACAGAAAACCTGAAAGAGGTGGCTAAGGAATAAAGACTGAGGACGATTTTTCACTGTCCTGCCAGAGAAGAATCTAGACATGAATCCAAAGGAGAAATACTGTGAAACCTGAACATTTTAACAGACACACTTAAGTCAGTAAAACTGATGTTCCTAAAGTTTTGCAATAGGAGGAGAGTCATACCTCAATAGACTTTAATGCAACACATAGTAGTCCTATACATTTTTGAATTAGTACTTTGCGATAACCTTCTTCTCTCGATTATGCACCACCTTTTGCTAGGCCAACACATAAACACCCGAAATATATTCAAGACTGTGGTCTGCACACGAAAAAATGTGAAGTGGTATGAGAAATAAGGCATTGAGATCATTAATGGCTGTGTTTATGTTTAGGTGGTTCAGCAAACCAAATCACAGTGCAGGATAAAGCTTTCTTTAAGAGGTGCTGGCTTGGTCAGTATGCATTTTTGATGGTCAACATTTCAGTCAGCAATCTTTTTTTTTTCGCTGCAGTGGGCATAATGTTGTGGTTGCATGCCTTTGCTGAATAAATAAGTTCTGATGAACTCTGAACAACCTGAGCCACTAGATTTTTATATACAGTGAATAAAGGTCTCGTTTGTGGTTGTATGCTGGCTTGTAAGAACACATATTTAAGGAAGTGCATGGGGTTAGAGGCTAAGATGTTTTGCAAGCTCAAGGGGTTAACACAGAGAGCTTACAGGAGAGGAAAAATGCAGTCCTGTCATATCATTCTCTCAGTTTTCTGACACTCTACCCCAGGTAAACTGGTCCCCTCTGGCCTGTTCTCGGATTAGCCAGTCCTAGCCAAAATCAACACGAGAGACTGAGGCGAAATAGCTTCTCTCATTTGCACCACAGTTGCTAATACCTCACAAGAGCCACAGACTGGCAGCTCGTTTTTACAAATGAAAGGTGTGTGTTCAAACAAATGTCACTTTGACAAATGGAAGCTAACCTGTATTAATTTCTTTGTGGGAGATTTACTGGCTAAAGTCCAACACTACATTTTAGCTCCTTATATTAGTAGAAGGTTATTTAGAAATAATAAACTGTTTTCATAGTATAAATGTGTTTTACAATTTTCCTTCTTTTAATATCTACAGCATACTAGGTATCGAATGACTTTTAAAGATTTACTATTTAATAAATATGACTCATGTTTTTCTATGACAACCTCTGAAACAAAAGTAAGGAGTAAGCAATTCAGAATATTAAAGGTGCCCTTTGTGTGCTGAAAGTGTATTTGCTTCTGTAAACTTGAGTTCAATAATTCGATTTTCTATGGCCTGTTACAATAGTATGCTACTTATCCAGCCATCAAAACTGTTTAAGCTGGGAAACCTGCAGAACCCCAGCTCTGAAGGACTGGAACTGCCTAGTCCTGACTAAGAAGGTGCTGATTTATAAAGAACCTCCTGTCCAAAAACAACCCTTTAGGCTGTATTCATACCTGTCACTTTTGGTCCATTTATACTGTACAGTGTTCATTTCGTGCTTGGGTCTGAACCTGTTGTGCAGTTGCGAATTTAGCCAACTTGATCGAAACCCGTCCAGACTTAATAGCCAGACAAAATACCACTCTGAGGTTAACTAGTCAACTTTGAGACATATTGTGGTTGGGTTTGCTTCTGGTGTGAACATTAAACTGCCTTAATCCGACCCAATTATGTCTCTTTGGGCTGTCATAGCAATGAACGAAATAGCTAAAATCATATCTCAACTACCGTCTGTTGCTTAACAATGCTGCTGCCAGCATGTTGTGGGTCTCTTTCCTGGCCTGAATTATCTGATAGTGTTCCAAAATGTAATAAAAGTAAAAAAAACAACAACAGTAAAAACAGGTCTGTGCTCTGTCTTGCCCTAGTCATTTCTGTGCAATGGGAGCAATAATCACACATGAGATGTTTTGTAAAATTATATATTTTACATGTAAAAACTGAAAAAGCAAACCTCACCCAAAAAAAAAAAAATCCACTCATGAGAGAATTTTGCCCTCTCCCTGATGGACAGGCCTAATGCCTTCTGAAGAAATAATTTATACTAAGAGGGGGCAAAACACCATGGTGGATAAATTTCACTAAGTAGAAAATATAATAAATGTTACAGCGGGATTATACAAATGTAAAAGCTTTTTCAAATCAGCTGCTGGATTTTAGAAATTCAAATTTGTTATTCACTTCTGTCTTCATCCCATGTAGAAATATAAGAAAATGGATATCCATCCAAAGGGCCAATATATAAATTCTAAGTATAATTTCAAAATAAGGCACCAGAAAATATAATAACCTATCTAATATTACATCAAAACAATCTTTTGTGATTGTGAAATTTGAGAATTCAAAAGTGTAACTCTGTGTTCCGATATATCATGCAGCTTTCAACCTACTTAATCACCAATCTACTAATTCTGCTGAGGACAGAACTTATAACACTTAAGGGCTGTGTAAACTCCCACAGCAGTGTGTCGCAGTGAGCTTGTCACAGGTATGACGCTGATTTTTTTGATTTATGCCCAATTTTAAAGTGTGGTCTTGCGCTATGTTATTCCACGCCACAACGCAAGAGGGACAATCGCAAACTAGCTAGAATTGTTGTTGTGGTGGGTGGCACGTGCCAGTTATGGAGGTCATTCAACAACAATGGCGACTGGAGCAACGTGCACTTTGACTGAGATGTGAAGTACAGATTTGGGTACTTCCTCACTTCTTCGCAGACTCGCTCTTCTAGCTGGTCCATCTTCACGAGTCGTTTTCCACAATGGCAGTCATACAAACAAAACAAGCCAGTAGGGTACCAAACAGGAAATACGCATAGTGTAGAGCGGATGTAGCTGTGACCAATCATAGGCTTCCTGTATGTGGCACTGTCTGCGGTCACCTACAATTTTGGGGAGGTGCACCAGAGTGTCTGCAGAAGGAGGGGCATATCTGTGTTAACTGCAACACACACGCAGATGACCTGGTTTCTGAGCATAAACCAGGCTTTATTTCTGCCCGTATCAGTGAGGGAGTATGTTTATTTTTTAACCTGTATTTGTTACTTTGACCCTTTGTCGATTAGATAAAATACACATGTATACTTACAAGTGGACGCAAACTCATTACTGAAGTAGCATTATTTGAAAAATACAACATATAACTTATGAAACAGATTTTACAATTGCACTAAGGCACAGCCACCTCATGATGTCAGAAATAGGTCACGTGCAGTTGCTTCCCAAACCAATGTTTCATTTCCAATAACAAAAGAATTTCCTTGAACACACTTGGTGTGTATTAGTGACACAGAACAGTTTTCTCATCCATTTTTCCTCAGAGGAACTCTCAAATTTTTAAATGTATAGTTGCCTGTGTAAATTCTTGGGTCATAGCAACCATTGACAGGTTTCAAATGAAAGGGAGCCAGACTTCCACTTGGTTTTTTGAAGAAGTTTAGACACCTATCCAGGGCTGTGTCCGAACATCTGCAATAATCCCTTAATCACTCAATCACTATATATAGCGGGGACTATAAATTGGACTTTAAAGTGAACTCAGTTAACTGACCGTTTAGACAGACGATCACTACTTTTTGTTCCCTGTTGGTCACATAACTCCACCTCCCCGCACGGTGCACGTGCCATCTTTATATGTCAATGCCAGAACAAATCCCTTAATGCTTTGCGAAGAGAGCTCTCGCAAAACATGTGAGATATATCTGCTTGTCTAGACCATGGATGATCACTACTTTTCAAGGTGATTTGTGGGAAATTTTGAGCTCACTACTTTTTCATCCACTAGAGACTCATATAAAATGGCGTTACCACTATATAGTGACCTATTCAGGGCTTAGGCGGACGTTTGGTTACAGCCCAGGAGTCTTGCGCCAGAGCAATTTCTATTTGGAGTGCTGATGTATTTAAGCAGCATGGAGGTCCATCCTCCTGCATACAAGTCAGATGCAAATGTATAATAGTTCTAATTAACCCTGTAGCAAAACTGACAACTCTTTAAAGAACACCCTAAAAAAAAATCCATTCCTCTCTCCTTCTGTCTCAACAGTTTTTAGTGTTCTAAGTATGCTGTTTGGCTGTTTTCAACATTTCACTGCATTTATTAATTAGAGGAGAAAGAAAGAAATGCACAAGCAGCAGAGTCATGGACAGAAAGGACGCTGTTTTTTTAATCAGCGCAGTCTGCATGCACTGCTGATACGGTTCCCTCACGAGAGGCTTTACATCAGAGAATCTGTCCTCAAACTAGCTTCAGAAGAAGGATTTTCAGAGGAAATAACCGATAACTACCAGAGCTTTTTGTATTCTCCTTCTAAAAAGAAGGTCTCTATGATGTTTCCAAATAACAATTTGTAGAAATGTCTTCTGAGGCCGCATTAAATGGTTCATGAAAATAGCAACCCCTCAGTGACGACTTAGCCTTCTCTGTATGGCATGCTTTCATTTTGGTATTTATTATGCTTTGACTCAAAGTCCCCAAAACACTGAAGTCTGTTCCCATTCAGATATTGCCTCTCTAGTAAATATAGCAGTACGCAAGGGTAACTTCTAACAGTCAGTGTATATATTTGGATGGTTTGATAATATCACAATTAGATGGGTTATCACAGGCCCTCACAACTTCGATTAAAGATCAGTTTGTCTTAAACATAGGTGTTGCAAAGATGAGTAAGGTCAGGGTTGGCCTGTTATGAATAAATACAGGCCAACCACATATGTCACTTTGGTCTTGTGTCTGTTTAACTGCTCTGTAAGTTAATCCTTGCCAGACATGGGCAATGTGGAGTCAACAAGTCATCTACATGTCATGTATTTGTTCTACCCAGCCACTGAAGCAGGTGAGTCCAATCTTCACCGTGAATTAACCTGTGCAGATTGGACTCACCTGGTTAATTGGCTGGGTAGATTAAATACATGACATGGAGATGACTTGTTGACTCCACATTGCCCATGTCTGATCCTTGCTGAGAAAGTCACACTCATGTAAGACAGACCTTCGCCGTAGTTTTAGGATCACTAAGAACGGAGACCCTTTCAGACTCTCCGCAAACGCTGAGCTGGAGATGAAACAGGGAGGAATGTGGACTGCTGTGTATTTGTGTATTTTTACATCTCTGGTTTTACTGCGGCACCGTACGAGCATTTCAAACTGGTCCTGGTGTAAATAAAGTCTTAGGCCACAGCAGGTGTGGGAAGCAGGGGAGGTCTGAGATTCTGCAGTCCTGTTGGATGCAGTGAAACCGTCCTGGAGAAGTCAATATTTGCCGACGGTATCAAAGCAGGTCCTGTTTTCCTATCAAAAAAAAAAAAAAAACGGGCTCTATAGGCCCAAACTTGTCCACAGTCAAGCAACAGTTGCAGTAGTGTTTGTGGCTTCCCATTGTGGATTAGATATTAATTTTACATATAATTCATGTGCTGCATCTTTTTTTTTCTTTGTATAAATGGTGTAATCATAAAGTTATATACATCTTAGTTAATTATAGGGAAAAGTATTTTTAAACTAAAACTAGTATGGAGGTTCAAGTTTGAAGCCATCACATAAAAGGCAAAAATGACCAAGTCGTTTTTTTCCTTTGTAATAACTTTATCTGACTTTCTGGATGAACCTTATATGGATTGAAGACAGATGATAAATGACTGAGATGAAGGATGGACAGAAAGATGATGAAACAAATGTTTGCATTAAATGTTTGGATGGGTTGATATATGTGATATACTTACATGGATGGATGAATACACCATTTAGGTAATTACACAGGAAATAGACTCAGGATATAAAGAAAGAAAAAACATCCTTTCCACACCTTTTGTTCTTTTTCCATGCTTATCTGGAATATAGTTGAATCAAATTCCAGACTTTCTCAAACTGCAAATAACCCTGAATATCTTTTTTTCTTTACACAGTTTTTTTTTTTAGAGTACAAATGTATAGAGTCTCCATTATAATTCCAATTCTTAAAAATATATGGACTTTTTAATTTGAAAAATCTCATGAGACCAGACTGGGACCATCCCTTCCTGTCTGTTGAACGCGTGGAAAAACACTTACATGTCTTTGCTTTGATTTGCAGTGTGTACAGAGGGGTTTCCGTTGGAGACTCTCATGTGGTCCTGGTTTTTCGGCTCCTGTCTGCACACTGAACCTATCCCCCCACTGGGATTCATGAGAAGACAGTGCCTTGAATTTATCAAAGTGAATTTTTTTTTCTTTAGGTTGCACACCCAAATGTTCCAGTGAGAGGAAAGTCTGTTAACATAGTAAAAGGGATCCAAATTGACTTGTGATGTGCCTCTAGCAAAGAACCTCTGTTAGAGAAGCATTACGCACAAATCAGGAAAAAAAAAAAAAGTTGGAAAGCAAAACAGCACGTAGATAGAGTAGCAAGGGTAAACAGACTCTAAAAGCTAATTATACAATTGTGTGCAAGGTTAGATGAGTCATAAGAGGCGAGTAATTTTAAACACGTGTCGAGATGGTGTTTACCTTACTTTGTACTTGTTAAAAAAAAAAGTATTTCCATTCTCTAACTTTTTCACTTATGTCACATTAATAGCAACAATATATATAGCTGAAATGTTTGTCCATTCTTCTTCGCATAATAACTTGAACTCTTAGATTTGAGGGAAGATGATTTTTATAAGACAGATCCTTGATAGGATTTAGGTCTGTACTTTAATACACGGATATTCCATGAGGCTGAGTATTTTATTGGTATACAGGGTGTAAACTCATGGCCTGGCGAGCCAGATTGACGGACGTCGTTCTTACAGTGTATCAGTTCCGAAAGGAGCTGGTAGAGCCTGTTTTCAGGGCTTGGACCAGAATGGGGTAAAAAACGGGTTTGAGCTAGGGATGCACCGATCCACTTTTTATGGATGTTCCATCGAATCGCAATCCAAGACTTTGGGTATCTTCCAAAACTGACACTTTTCCAAAGTGCAAGTTCTTTTTTCTTTCATGTTATTTTCTTCATATTGCTGCGATGGGTTGAAAAATTAAAACATTTCTATACATGTTTTCGCAAAATCCAATCACTAGATGTGGTTGTGACTTACAGCAAAGATGAGCCTTTTTTAATCAGAATGAAAGACAAGAGAAAATACTGCTAACAAAGGACAAAGTGTTTTCCTTAAGAGGTTTGGGAGTGGCTTTAAAAAAAAGCTGTTTTAATTCAGCTTCAGAAGGACTGTTTCGCCTAGCCTGGGTGCCATTCCGAACTTAGTCCCGCCCACAA
>NW_015150604.1:213858-215603 GCF_000732505.1 Cyprinodon variegatus
TGTTTAAACTTAAAGGTATAGTGGAGGATGTTCTTTTTCCAGATGGATCTTCAAAATAAGTGGTCCTCCTAATTGCCAATCATTCTGGTGATATGTTTACTTTAGGCCCTCCTACATGCTCGTCCCCTTTTTTAACTTACCGGCGGTGAGGCTGACATAGTGGAAAAATTGTAAATCTTGTTTTGGAAAGTAAGCTTGTATGAGCAATGCAAACAGCAACTTTTAAACAGAGCGTGCACGAGGAGAAATGGACTCATGCATGCTCTTGCAGATGCTCTTTTATAGGCGTGGGAGCGGGAGCGGGTACAGGGTTGTGCATGTGCATTTATTTTTTGAAGTGGAGAGGGCGGATCTTTTCAAAAATTCACGAAAATCCTAAACTATACCTTTTTATATTTTTTCCAGGCAACTAGAAACTACTTTTCACATTCCCTTTTATACAAGATGCAAATCAGACGTGATTAAGCTTTAGTATAGCAATAACCAGCAGCGAGCAAAAGCAATTCTCTTCTGTCGCACTCTCTTGAAGTATCCTTTTATAGCCTCTTTCCTTCCTCCCCACACTCCACAGTATTCTGAGAGGCCTTGCTGTCACACCGGGGAGTAAGGAAGTCAGCATGCTTCATTAAGTGAATATGGCACACCATGCAATGTCACTGAAAACAACAGAAGCTCTGTTTAGGAGTGAAATAACACTTGAAAATAATAGCAAGACAGAAGCATGCCCTTTAGGCATTGCTGATGGTTACAAGACTCCCTGTTGTGGTTCTTAGATTTTTATTTTTTTTCTAGTGAGCTGGACTTGTTGGAACAGTCATGGATATTTTCATCACACCGCTCTAGTAACTCCAGTTTTAAAGAAATGCATTACCCAATCCATTACTGAGATATACTCAGATTTTTGCTATATTGTTGTGAATTAAGATTATTTGTTCTTTACTTATTATAAGGTCATGCTTCTTAATGGCTCTCGGGTATATAATTTCCTGAATTAGGTTGTTAGACACTCAAATTTAAGGAGGCATTTAGCTAATTTATGTGGAGTCCCATTTAAAGTTGGGTGTCTTAGGTTAAGCATGGGCTAATATTTAAACAAGGATTTGAGACTTCCCAAAGGAAAAGTCAAACTAGTAACAGGTCCAGAGTGGCTGCCAAAACAGGGGAATTTGCACCGTTCTGTTAAAATTATTTGGTGGTACAGATGGATTTCCAGAGTCGATGAGCCAGACTCTGTGTGTATGGGTAAGAGTATCCTCATACTTTGGTGCAACAAAAGCAAACCACAGGGATAGAAATTTAAAATATATTATTATCAAATATATTATTATTGCAGGTTAAATCTTTCAGGGTTTCCAAATATTGCTGGAATGAATCATACACTTTAAACATGTGATGTTCCTTATTGCAACTTAAGCTTAGCATTTCACTCCCTCCCATGTATTTGGAAATTTATTGCAAAATACATGCAAGGGAAGCAACATAATGAGATTCTCATGGAAGGATAAGCTTGAGTTAAAATTGTACTAAAGCATTAACAGAAATTGAAGATTTAAATATGTCATATCCAAAGCAAACACATTATTTTTGCAGCTGTCAAAATAAAATAACATATTCGTCATTAGGGGGAGATTCAATCAATTAAAGCCATTAATTATTCCCACCATATGTATTCCCACCACAGATCATTATACCTTTGTTTGGTTTTGTTTTTCATAGATTGACACAACAGAGTGTATCACATATAT
>NW_015150604.1:215667-228825 GCF_000732505.1 Cyprinodon variegatus
TACTTAACGTGACGTGGTGGTTGTAGTCTATAATCCAAAGGTGTTATTTTAACAAATATGATAGGTGGCACACTTTTAATTTACACACCTTGACTGAGTATTATATATTTATATCAGGTATTTATTTTTATGACTGGAAACATTTCCAAACTGCCAAGCTTGTCTAGCATCACTTGCTATAAACAGAAGTGTCCATGTGCATTTCTCTAAAGAACGCAGAACCTTACTTTAACTCTTTTTTTTTTTTTTCTTAAACGCTAAAACACTTCTGAATCCAGCATGTTCAATAACAGACAGAGGTTGAAAGCTCAACATGATAAAACAGACCAGTTCTCTCTCACACAGCTTGAAAGAACTGCAGAACCTTCTTGACACGTTGTAAAATACATAATAAAAGTAGTTTCTTTCTTCACTGCGCTTTCTCAAAACTGAAAATTGCTCATTTTAAGCCAGCTTCCCCAAATAGTAGCGCCTAAATCTAAGTGTTACAGAAATCTAGTAAGGCTTTTGTATTTTGCTCTATCATCTGAGAAGTGTACTTTTTTAGTCTTGAGGTCAAAGGTCAGGTCTCATTGAGCTGAAGATAGACCAATTCCTCAGTAATCAGCATTTTTTTTTTCCTGCATAGCCCTGAAAATGAATTAAAACGGTAGAAATGATGTTCTTAGATATAGTAAAAGAACTTCTGAAAACCTAATCATACCTTTATATGAGTGCCTGGTTATTGCAAACCGTAAAAAGAACCCACTTCTATAGTGGGCAGAATTGTATCTACGCCTTGTGAAATACTACCATGTCACATCAGGACATTTTGAGGTCTGGTGTAACATGCGGCTAAGTCTTTATGAATCCCTACAGACAGGTGGATGTCTGCTGCACCTCCGGGTTGCTCTGCTAGGAGGGGTGGGGGGGCGATTACAGAAGGTGATAGCGGTGGGAGCAATGCCACAAGGCCGGTCCCGGCTGCTGCTGTACAGCCAAGTCAGCGCCTGAGAAACAGAAAACAGATGACAGAAGGAGGCAAGCCAGGAAGGCTGTACGGATGGCTTGTGCTCTCCTTGTGTTCTGTGTCTGTGTTTATCCTTGAGGAGAGTCACTAGGATATGGCTACCATATTGCACATGATATAAGCCATGTTGCAGCGTGGCATAGTGTCTCCATTTGCTGCTCTTTGTATAGTTTGTAGTACATGCTGTAAAATCCAATAATGACTCATCGCGCTGTTGGGATCACAGGCCTCCCTTTGCAACTTAGAGCTGCTTAAATTGCAAATTGCAATGGTTTGCAGGTTAGAACCTCATTTTCATCAGTGTTTAGAAAAATGTGTGTGGAATTGTTTTCTTTAATCCAAATGTATTTGTATACAAACTATGTAGGATTTTTTTGGGTTGTTTGTGCAATGAAATTTGACTTTGTCTCTAAAACAGGTACCAAAGTGACATAACGATGAGTGCGCCTAGCTTTACAGCAGTAAACGATGGATACCTATGCTAATTAAACAAAGAAGAGACTTTAAATGTGTAAAACTACACATATGATGGACCAAAACCTTATAGTTATTAGCCTATTGAGATAGATTTGTGGTGTGAGAGATATCGTTAGCATTAGTTGAGGCAATTTCAATGTAAAAGTTTTGTTTTTCTGAACCATATGTCTTTTTGTGAGATTTTGCATGGTGATTTTTCTTTAGAACTTGGAAAAAACAAATTCTCTGGTGGTTAGCAGTGAAAAACACCAAGCTATTTTTCAACATAATCAATAAGTCTTTGTTAGGAAGATTTATCCTGACAAATGATCAACCTCTAAATGCCACAGTGGTAATTGCATAGCTTATGTTTCACCATTAGTTCTATGCAAAACATAAGAAAATTTCAGGTGTGCCTGTTCTTTAAGCATTTAAAACATTCTGCACTTTTGTACTTTTTATGCTTAGGCCTCCTATTGTTGCAACTAGCATAAGCACGCACCTGCAACCAACACAGTTTTAATCAAACAATGATTTAAAACCACCCGTATAATTTGCTGTACTTTCACACTCTTACCTGGTGTACTGAGTACAAAAACAACTCTGAATAGACATTATGTCTAGTATGAATATAGTAGGAGTGGGAATGTTTAGATAGGATTCAACAGTTTACAGTATAATTAGATATAAATTACTGATGCATTTGTTATGTTCCCTCCCACCACTTTTTACACCCACAATCTAGGAATCACTGATATATTGAGCCCCTGAGAGGAAAAAGAAAGATATGAATACTGTAGACAATAAAAAATAGGTGAAATTAAAATGCAAATAATTCTTTACCACCAGTTCTGAAAAAAACTTTTGGATCTCTTGCAATTTAAACAGCTGGCCCTATTCAAAACTAATGAGTCCAAGAGCTCTTACTTAGTTAGAAACTAAAACTGGTCTCTAAAACTTGGTTCTTTTTCAACTCTTGTTGTCCTTTACAAAGGATTGTACAGCGTGTAATTTATGCTTAGTCTCCTCATTTTTCTATAATAAACTGTCCAGGTGCCCCCTTCCATGCTTTTAATTTCTGACTAAAAATTAGGCCCATGTTTAATAATAAGATACTTTTTAAGAATAATCAATTAAATAATCAATTTAATCACCTGCTTGTTCTGCTCGTATTAAGGCAGACCACAAACCTTTGCTCTAATGTAGAAGGATCATATTATCCACTTAATACGCTATTTTCTTTTTCTTTAAACCATTGTGTCATTTTTGTGGCTAAAAAGAATCTACAATCTTTGCTCCCTTCAACTTTCTACCCCACTGGCTACCATATACATGCAGTGATGTATTTCTTTCACCAACCTGAAACAGCATGATGATATTAATGCTCAGGTTGGTGTAACTTTCTTGTGTGTTTTGGCAACTTGCATAGAATTAGAAACAAAGGGAGGTATTGCTCCGTGACATATACTGGATATTCTACCTCATGCTTTGTGTCATTCACTGCTAATCATGCAAAGTCTTATTAATAATATGGGCATGTATTTGTAATCAAGTAAAGATGGAAAGATGTTAACGGTGACAACATCAGTGTTCTTGCATGATATGCAAACTAAAATGTTCTCAAATGTGTCGATTTGTTTGGCATTGCAAGATATTCAAGTCTGCAGGGTCTGTGGTCTGATGGCTTAGCCTTGAACACCACTGACCTTTAAGTCGTCATGCTCTTGTGGGTAACACTGTGACATAGCAGCAGTATCTCAGTGCTGACGGGCTTTGCCACATCCTGGACTTTGCAGGCGGGGTGGCTGGGCAGACAGACCGACTCTACTGTCTGGCACAGATGGGGCTCTAAGACAGGCAGCTGAGCCTGTGTTTGATGGCTCCCTGAGCTCATCTGTCAATCGGCACCTTTCTTGGCTCTTAAGGCTGTATTGAGATGCCACAGATACCACACTCTGACGTCAGCATTGGCAAACAGAAAGAGGGGAGGAAGATGGGAAATGGGTACTTGCTTGTTTATGGTCTGGTGCTTTCAGAGTGGACACGGCTTCTGACCTGAGAGGGCTTTCATCAGAGCAGCCAGGGAAGGCAGGGGAACAACAACTCGAGACCAAAATAGTCATCGTAGAGAAACCTGAGATTTCACTCCATCTGTTGGGTTGCTTAAACCCCAAAGATATGGTGCTGAAAGAACTGTTAACAATACTATTTTGAGTATCTGCATTGTCATTCCTTTGAAAGACATTTTGTCGGGTGTAATTAATCAGTCCATTGAGTTTGGCTCTGTCACTAACAGAGAATGATGAATAAATAGAGAATGAACTCTGCACACTGGGTAAATTCTATAAACACCAGTGTCAAATTTGTACCTCTACAACTGTGTTGATGGAACCGGCTGTGCTGGTACACACATATATAATTTCTCCAAACGACTTTCAATAAACAAACTCGTTCAAAATGTCTAGGTTATGACCTGCCAAGAGACAGAATTGTTGTTGCATATTTAGAAGATGAAGTATTATTTAACTTTTTTTTCCGCCAAAAACCAAAATAAAGTCTTTCTCCTCTTTGAGCATATTTTTCTTTTGTGCATGTGGTAAAAACTTTGGCCAACAGCTCATTTTGTAAATCTTGTGGAATCAGTTCATGCGTTAAGCTTCAGAGCTGCAAGGACACAGATTCTCCCCCTTGACATCAGTCCAGCATTTTTCCCTTCTTTGCTCTTCAGTTACCAGTGCCATCAGGCCAAGACCATTCTTGTGCTGCACCATGGGGACTGATGGGTGCCAGTGTCTACCCCTTCTTCTGGGAAACATTTTCTTGAATGAAGGCTTGTGGCAAAATGTTTACAATGTGGGAACTATTAGCAGCCTTCGAAGAGAAACAGCCCAATGTGGTGTAATCAATTCTCCTTTTGTTTGTTGAACCCACACTCCTAAACCCCAGGATTTTTGGTGTCCTGTCTGAATGGCTCATGATGTATCTCCTAGATGGGCAGCTGGTTTTTGAATCTGACTTGATGAAAAGTAATAGTAGAGTTTTAAGGGCAGTGTAAATGTGCTAACTGATGATCCTAGGTTAACACCAACATGAATGGAATGCACTAATCAGGTTCTGGCACTAACTCTAAGTTCAAACATGAAAGAGATATGGAAGTGTGTCAAAAGGGCACAAGTACTGAAAGTACTTTAAATGTGAAATTAATAAATACAGTTCAATAAATAATAAGTGTTAAGTAAGAGTAATTTGTCCTCGGGTCTTTCATTTTAATGTGCTTTACTGGAGGCATGCACGTTTGTCAAAGAACGCTAGCGCTGGACGTGCAGGTGGTGCAGTGGTTAGTGCGCACGACCCATGTACGGAGGCCTTAGTCCTTGACACAGCCGACCTGGGTTCAAATCGGGCCTGTGGTCCTTTGCCGCATGTCTCTCCACCTCATATCCCCTTTCTAGCGAGCAACTAGAGCTGTTAAAAGAAAAAAAAGAACACTACTGCGACATGATGTCACAGTGTAGTATCAGCTGTTGAGCAAGTCCCAATGCTGTATTTGGTGTTTCCCACAATGCGCTATTATCCAAGTCATCTTTAAAATGTTGGCTACATATTACGTGTTTTTTTCTCAGGCCAGAAGTTTGATGGCAAATTCTCCATCGTCAAGTTGGCAATCCAACGACGAACCCGTCCGTGGTGGACCATAAATTGGAAAGGTGAAATGTATAACCCGATGTATTACAACATTCAACTGCCATGCACGTGGGCATTGTCAGTTTAACTATAGCTCTCGCAAATTTCAATGAAATCCTCTCAAAATCTTAAATAATTGTTGTTTGCAGGAGTTCTCGTAGCTCCCATTGATTTTGCTTGTAAAGCCGGAAGAATGGCGCTCGGCTTACCGCACCGTGACATCACACAAGATGTCAGGAGTGAGGTATTACTGTATTTGGGCAAAAATGGATGCTCCTGGATGCAGTGATAGCGACAGAAATTATTTTTTTTATTGTTTTACTGATTAACACTAAATTCATTAAATCACCATGAATGTATTTGTTTCAGGTATAGATAATGATCCATGGCTGACTGGACTTTTCCTTTAAAATTGATATGATCAAGCAAAAAATATGAGCAACTCCTAAAAAAGTTAATTGTTTCCAAGTTAATTGTTGTTAGTTGCTAAAAGTTAATTATTATAAACCTATGTTTGTAACAAAAGAACAATGACTGAGACTGTTCTGGTCATTCAGATTCTAAACTGACTATTGATTATTCTCTCATACACAAATAGTTATGCTTCCTGTAGTTTGTCAGTGATAAAAAAAGAGCAAAGACAGAGATTATTCCAAGAGCTTAAACAGTATAGAGATCTGCCTAGTGTAAAGAGTCAGAGATGTTATGTTGGTTGCTGCATTTGCCATTCAATCTGATTAAGATATCCACTGTAGAATGAGCAAAATATAATAATTTGAGAAATAGATTGGCCTAATAAATCAGATTGTTTTTGTTTTTTCCCCATGTGGTGGTGATGATGATGATGATGATGATGGTGATGATGATGATGATGAAAGAACAATGTAGGTAAAGAAAGAACTTTTTGCAGCTATTTCCAAACCATCTGACATAGAATTCCACTTGGTATCTGTTATGACATGGATGTGAAGTAACAACTGTGGGTTCTCCATAATAAACTTATTTTTTAATCCATTACATTGAAATTTCTGATTAAAGGACAGCCACAGAGAGAGCATATGGTAGAAATCAATTGAAAAAAGGTTGTTTAGGCTGTGTCTGTTTGTTAACCTATATAAAGTATTGCTATTTCAGCAGCTATCCCTGTTTGCAACAGCTGTACCTGTTTACAACACGCTCATTTCCGCACTTAGACATATGCATGTATGTCATGTAGTGAAGGACCACAAACACAGAGGATGCAATCAGGGAATGGGCTTATTCTGCAGCACCTGCTTTTGGAATCTGGGGGTCAACACTAACCATAACAGCTGATTACTCTTTTTTTCCTCTCTCAAATCCCAATAGAACTGAGATGATTGACGAGTTGAACATATGCATAGTCGTTGTTTATCTTAAATACCATCTAACACTTCGTTTAAAGTTAGCCTCCTTTGTTCTTTTGTTGTACTTTGCCTGAAGTTTGTTGCCATTCACTAAAAAAATGTCATTACACCTGTTCCTATCTTGGCTCACTATAAAGTCCAGCTGTATCCAGCAGGTATTTATATCTGCATAAAGAATCTGTAAGAACACTAATAGATTCTTAGTATTCACTTACATATTTAATGTAAACAGTTCTGATGCCAAGCCTTATCACTTGAAGAAGCAACTACACCAAATGAGGGAAATAATGCACTTTTAGGTAGTATAATGTGATCCAGAACATTGTTTTATTTAATTATTTTTTTACTCAATGAGGTGATTATGGCAGGATTAAAAGTTTGCTTTATGCCAGACAAAATTCTAGCTTCTCAATTTGAGAATTGCGTTTCTGCTGGTTAGTTTTGTATGTTGTAGACAAAATTTTTAGTATGCCACTTAAGAGCTTTTCAGGTCATACAAATCAAAGCATTAGAGCCATACGCACCCAATCATTAGGTCCCTTAAATTAAGTGCCTCATCCAGGGACACATCAACATGGTGTAAGTAGGAGCTGGAATCAAACTCGAAAGTTTGATTTAACTTAAGTTCTCAACTCACTGAGCCACAGTCAGCCCGAGAATGAGAAGTTAACCTGGCAATTTAGAGATCAGGGTTCCATTCCACAAAGCAGGTTTAACAAACCAAAACTCTAGATTTATCTAGGCTAGGAAACTCAGAGTTTTTCGGTTTCACAATAGCTGCTATGAATTAATTCAATCCACTCTAAGTAAATCCACCCAGAGTTGAGCATGTGCGTAACAATTATTAAAAGCCCTTATCAGTGGAGACCCGATTCAACAAGTCACCATGACAGCAGGCAACGGGAAGTGCTTGTTTCACTCCATTGGATGTGTAGATTTTAATGCAGAAATTAAATAAATAAATTGAGAAAGTCTTTAAAACAGACACAGCGCAACAGCTGCAAAGGAAAGGAAGATGGCGAAGGAGAAGATTGTTGCCCAAGTTAAAACGTAAGTTTATATAAAGTGACCTTTGGCAGGCAGTTTTTACATTTATTAAAATCACTCTCCTCTCTGTTGTTCCATTTGTAGATTTCTAAAATAAGATTCTTCCTGATCAAAATGACATTCCTAGTATGAACTGTAAAAATATATTTTCTAAATTAGATTTTTGCAGCAGAAACTGAATTTTAGAAAGTCAGAAAACTAAATTGTACCATCAAGAATTAATAATTATTATTTTATATAGCAAGAAATGTTTTAACATTTTAAGTGACCGTTTTGACATTTATCAGCTTGACTGATAAATTTATGATATGTGAAATACTTTTCTTCATAGTCAAAATAATAAAAATGCTGACCAGTAACAATATAAATATGTAGGTCTGAAATAAATATCTGGACATCCAAAATGTTTATTCTAGATGTAAAAAATCTCATTTAAAAATGTCATTTTGACAAGAAAAAATGTTTTTGCTCAGATATTAGAATTAATAAAAATTAAATAAAACTAATACATATCAAAACAGCTTGCCATAGATGGTTGTGACCTTGGTAACATTACAGTGTTATTTCTTGAATGGTAGTGGATAAATGTACTTATTTAGGTAAAATCACCTGGCAGCAAGTGAAGATGAAGAATAAAAACGTTCTGAAAGTTAGAACCTATTCATCATCTCATAGGGTTCCTCCTCATGTCTTCTATCACACAGTAAATACTAAGTGGCTGTTTGCAGCTGCTTCAGATATTATCATCCCAATAAATGGTCATTATTAACAGTTATCAGTCTAATAGAATGGCTTCAGATTGTGCCAGTATGCTCAGTAGGTTGTAATAACAGAGTTAAGCCTAATACTAACCCTGAAGTAATTCTGATCTATTTATGTGTAATCTAAAAAAAAAATCAGTAGTTTTTCATGTACTGTATAAATAAATAAATAAAAATAAAATGATCTTACACCCTTGACAGGTCCATTGCAGGCCCTGTATGTCCAATATGCGAAATTATCACAAAAACATTGTGTCATTTACTTGTTTTTCTTCATGCGATTGTACAGCTCTTTCCCCATAAAGGTTAAACCATTCCAATCTTTAATGGTTTTTCATAAATTTGCTTCATGGGTAATAAATTTAAAATCAATTCACACAGCAGCCACCCTGCTGATTAGAAAAAGAAAGGGTCTGCATCTGATTTGTCCTCCATTGCCTCAATTTTGACAGAAGAGTGACACCAGGGTCTAAATTAGTACCGTCTGTACATATTACTTTGCTGAAACCAGGGGAAAATACTGTTTTGTCATTTACAAACTCAATGTTGTGCTTGGATATTTAGTCATAAACAAAAGGAAAGTGCTGGTACACTGATGAAACATCCACCCTTACCCAGAACACTACCTCACTCTGCACAGGACTGCCAATGAGGGCTAGTTCGATGCTTTACATGCAGCCTTCTGGTTTCTTTATCTGCCCAAAATGCTGACATACAAATCGCAAATTCCTCTTTTGCATTTTTCCCATGAAACAAAGCTACAGCTGGGAATTAGTTAGCATGCCTTAAAAAATAAAAAAGATCCCTTCCCTAGTAGAATGATGTTTATTTGTGAGTAATAAAAGTGTTTCTCGTAAGGCATCTGGAATCCTAATTCAGATCACAGGAATAATTGAATTTCCAGGCTTCAATCTAGATAAATGGAGTATTTCTTATAGCACATTTTAAAAAGTTGCGATATACTTTGTATGATTTAAAAAACATTTAAAGTGAAAGACAACAATATAAAATACAGAAAACAAACAAATAAAGAATACCTTCACTGAGGTTCCTTTAGTAGGTGGGTTAAATACAAAAACATTTTAAAGAGAGGGAAGTCTTGAACTGTGATTCAAAGCACTCAAGAGAGCTTTCCATCCTGACATCCAAAGGAGGACTACTCCATGATCTGGCCTCCAACAAAGCCAATTTACAGACCCTGTGTCTACAGCAAAGGATAACTACAAGAAGCAGAGGGAACTGAAGGGAGTAAAGGGATTTAAAAGGTTTACTGATGTAGCAGGGAGTTTCTCTGTTTATATTTTTCAGAAATGAAAATACTTTATTATAATGCGGAATGTTATTTCAAGCTGGTGCATAAAAAATTAGGTTGAAATTAAAGCAGCAGTCTTGCAAATGTTTTTCTGACCGAATGATCTGGAATGTCTTATTTTTCTTAACTATAAATAAAATGTATTGCATAAAAAAAGTGCTTTCAGTACAATGTTTGCTATAAAACAACTGGCAATTAAAATGAAAAGCTAAAGGTTGTAGAGTTGTGTGCCAGAAAGCCTAAAACATATACAGAAAAAAAAAACAATCTGAGTATTAAAACAGGTTTCTAAACCCAACTAATCATTACCTTTTTTTCTTAAAAACCTCAAAGCGTAGTAGCCGTATCACATAACACTTGATTGAACATATCTACTAAAATTAAAGTACTGTTTGTAACTTCATGTTCTGTGTCTGCTGGTTAAATCATTAACTTACTGTACTTTCTCTGTCAGAAATAATTATTTATGGTAGGACCAAAGGTCATTTAAACAGTTTCCATGTGTGAAAAAACATGTTGGTATTACACAGCTCTGCACCTAAAGATAATTTTTACTTGTTTAATGTATGGAGGTTACATCAGTATGTTTTCTGGTTTATTTCCACCACAAAGCTAACTTTGCTACTTGTTCCCAGTTAAATAAGAGAAGCATTTATTGCCATTGGTAGCAATGGCTCTAAAATGGGTTAATTCTCATGAAAAAAGGTGGTTTATAAAATCCTTAACCTGTTATGATATTGATTGATGGAAAAATATTGGCGATGGACAGGAATGCCATATCAGCACATGCTATGTGCTGATATGCAAACACAGCAATTTAGTGTTCATGTATGCAGATGTTCAACCAAGCCAGTGTATGAATGTTTATTGAATGATTCCACTGGGGTGGATTTCAGAGAGGATGGAGAAGATTGATCTGTACAGCAAGTTCTGCCTCCTCATGCAGCCATGCTAAAGCTGTTTTACCACCACAGAGTCCAACCTAACTAAAAAATACCCTCATGTTAACAATAGCTCACTTTCATCCTATCATTCTTATTGGCAGAGACACAAACATTCAGGAGATGTAAAGGTCGTTTCACACTGTATGACCTATAGATGTCAGTCAGTATAAAAGCTTATTATGATAAATGGCCTGTACTTATTAAATATAACACTTTTTCAAGTCAGGAGACTTGACCAAAGCGGTTTACCCTACATTCACTCATTCACTAACACACTGATGGTGGCAAACTACATTGCAGCAACAGTGCTCACTGTCAGAAGCAAGACCAGTATCAGTAGGTACTGCAAGTTGAGTGTCTTGCCCAAAGACACAACTACACTGAAAGCTGTAGCTGGGGCTTGAACCAACAACCCTCCGATTGCAGCGCAAACTCCTGCACCCGACACCACTGTAAGCATAGCTTTACTTTAAAGATGATTTAAAGGTACTCAGGAGGTGGATCTGGCTTATTTTCTCGTTCAGCAATAACCAGCTTCTGAAGGACAGACAGGTATGGCTACTTTGTAAAGCTGTCCCCTGTTTTGCTTGGGGTAGGGGGCAGCTCATGCACGCAAGGATGACTTGAGTCTTTTTAGACTTTATTTAACTCAATACAGAGTTGCCGTCTTATTCCAACCCTAGTAGCAGTGAAGAACATAGATAATTGTGAAATTACTTGATTCTGCGAATGGTCTATAAACTCTGTCTTTGAAGCTTAAACCTACTGTACGTTTGATGGATTGATGTGACAACAGCCAGCAATGATCTTCACAGATGAATTGGTTGACTTAAGCAGATGAATGTTTCTATTGTAGCTATTTTTATTTGTTTAGAAATGACTAAGATACCAAAGAAAACACACAAACATCAAACTAGAAAATATGAGCTTGCTCTGCACTAAAGGGTAGATTGCATTTTTTTTTACCCTTATGAGCGTAATTGAAGCAGATTTTTTAAGAGAAGATAACACCAGCACTTAGCTCTCCAGTTGCATCTCGGAAGGGTTATTTGGAAAACCTCACCTTCCTGGTAATAACATGCAAATAAGGTTTTAGAATGAAGGGAGGAATATTTATGATTCAGTGAAAATCTTCTTTGGGAGAAATGGTAAGAATATTAGAAACTCCTATTCTTTTGATTTTGGAAACTCGATCCTAATGTTGCTCTTTTTGTTTTCTGCACCTGAAAAAGATTGGGCATGAATGAAAAGTCTGGTAATGTCTAAAACACAAGAGCTGGAAGAGCAATGGCCCGATGATCAACATTTTTCCTTCCAAGCCTGGAAAGAAAATCCAGCACAAGTAGACAGAGTTACACAGCTTGAGATTGATGGCGAGTGTAACATGTCTATTTTAATAAAAAATATGAAGTACTTTGCAAGCCTGTTGTGGAGAGTCAATGCAATGGACATATGTGACATAACCTGATGTCATGATGGGTATCTGCTTTGGCAACTCATGTAGGACTTAACTTCAGAAATACCAAATGTTTTGGCATGTATGACCACCAACACTGATGATTTTTTTTAAATTCTAGAACTCCAACTCATAGCTTTGTGTGGCATTTGTTGGCAGCCAGGGTGCAGCTGGGCACAAGGGGTAGAAAAAGTACCCTGGGGACAGCACAGAGTTAGAACTTGGCCATGAATTGATGGAGCTCAGGTTACTACCAGCTGCCCACGCAGATTCACTGGCAGGTTAATGTGTCCAAAACCCAATCCCTGCCAACAGTGAGCTCAAACCCCAGACCCTGTAGAGAGTACTATGTCTCTGGTGTGTATGTTCAGTCACATCAAGAGCCGTATACAGTGGAGCGGAGCACTGATACTATAGAAACGGCTGATCAAAGATTCTCCAAATATAGAAAGAGATACTCCAGAAAGGCTTAAAAAAATATATGCATCAAAAAGTCATATCAACCATGAATTATTTGGATGCATTACTAAAGACAGTCTTAGGGTTCTTTCTTTATGAGTTGCAGTCTATTGTGAAGTTATTTAAAGAAATAAAAGATTGTTCACATTTTTTTTTACAACAGCTAACATCAATCAACATTTTATATTTAAATTGATGTGTTTATTGTGACAGACAATCAAATAAGTCCCCCCTAGCAAGTCTTCTTCCGGGAATTTGCTCCATTCGTTATAAATTCATTCAACCTGCCCCTGCTGAAGAAAATGTCCCTGCAGCATGATGTAGGGATACTTCATCATTTTGCTGAAATAATTTATAGTTTAACTTTAAATTATCAGAACATGCTTGACTAAACTATGAAATGATAAACTGACTAATAGGGGAGTCACATCTGTGTCCCAGATCTTAATGGTAGGCAGCCAGCTTGGGCTAAAACAATTAATTGGATTAATCAAGATGAATCGATTATTAAATTAATCGTCAACTAATTTAGTAATCAATTAATCGTTAACTGGAGTATAGAGACAGTAAAACATGCCTGACAGAGCAACTCAATTAGAGCAGATTATATATATATATATATATCTATGTGTTGTTCCAGTAGCC
>NW_015150604.1:229248-244444 GCF_000732505.1 Cyprinodon variegatus
ATATATATATATATATATATATATATATATATATATATATAAATTGAAAAATTTTTTCAAATTAATCTATTTGCAAAATAATTTTTAGATGAAGCCCTACAGCCAGCCACATTATAAACAATACTTCCTGCTCCCATCCATGACATTTTCAGATGTTATAGATATTATAAATACTTTCTGGAGAGGTTTGATAAGTTCTGGCAGGTACTGTAGAGATGATTTCTATCTTTACAATATTTATTTTCTCCCTTTCTGTTTTTTTTTTTTTTTTAAATCTAAATGTGGACCTTACGCCCTAAAACATCTAACCTCAGTTTAAAAAGGTAACTTTATAGCTAACATCTCGATTTTTATTAACTTTTAGTCTCAACACAAAAGAGTACCATCTTTAACGTGTTGCTATGTCAGGATTATTTTTTTATATCTTCCAACAAAGGCTTTCTCCTTGTAATTCTTGCTATAACGGTGAGATATAGGGAGTGCATAACACGCAATTACCCCATTGACATCTTTCCTCTAAAGCTGTGGAGCTCCGCAGGTCTACAGTAACCATGGCTATCTTAGCTGCTTTGATGATTAATGTTTATTTTACCTGGTCTCTCAGTTTAGGTAGAACCATGTCTGGGGTAGGTTTTCAGTTATGAAAGGTAATAGACTTAAAAAGAAATAGGTTGCACTGGACCTTATCAAAGAATATCAGAGAAAAGGGGCCTTAATAACATTACATGCCACACTACATTTTAATTTTTTTCTTTTAACTGCTTAAAAGCCATAAATTCCATTTCTTCCATGTTTCAATATTCAGTGTTTTTATGTGCAGGCCCCATAAAATAAACCACTTCTTGTAGTAAACTGACAAAATCTGTAAATACCTTTATTAGGCCTTTTAGATGCTAATGTATTGGACCTACTATTCCGTTTCACTTAGTACACACTAAAAATGTGCAGCAGTAAAGCAGAGGGCTGAGAGCTTTACTGTTCATGGAAAGGAATCGTTTTCGAGGCGAACACATGCTGATGTTTTAACCTTGCATTTATAAAATAAAAAAACAATAACCTGGTGGAAATCAGATTTGATAGACCAAGACACAAACCTTTTGTGGTCCATCAACTCGTGTTTGTGCCTTTTATTATCCTGTAGTTAATAGTGCTTGAAATGAAACAGCAAAAACTGCATCTTTCAAGATCTTTTCATGAAGCAAAGACAAGCATTTATCTCCTATCTCCAAAAGTAATCAGAGCTAAATAGTTTCTATGCTATTATGAAAGCTGTCAATGGTCCTTTTGATGGCACCGTCCATTGCTCAGTTTGTTTTTTTTTAGTCATGGGAATGCATTGAGGGTGAAGGTCCGATAGGGGCTGTGCAGAGGGCAGACTTTTGAAGAACTCAATGCCCATCTTGTGAATGGCCAACATTGTCAGTATCCCAAAGATCCCTTTTGTTTGTTGATGTGTTTGATGGGGTTCTTGTCATCTTCATCAGACAGCATGTTTGACTCACGATGGGAGGCCTTTCAATACAAACGGCTCTTTGCTTCACTGCCAGCTCTTCGTCCATCCATGGTGTCCTGTTGTAGCATCACAAGGCTGACGATTGCAAATGTTGTTGACTGATAATATTAGAATATTTGGCATAGATCACTGATGAGATTTCTGAAAATCATGCAGTGATATATCCTTAAGATTTTATTTGGATCTTATTTCTTTTTTTGGCTCTTTTGCTTTCTGTACTTAATTGTTTTTTTTGTTTTTTTGTTTTTTTAAGAAAACAGCCTGAGCAAAGTGTAAATTGTCACATCACATCAATACTTAAAAAACAAACAAAAAAAAAGAACAAGGCTGGTAGTTTACTAGTCGGCAGAGGCCCACCAGGAGCGACAAGAGGTGCAACAGCTGAAAAACGCAAAGTATCATGTAGCACTATAGAACCCTTTATAGATGGGAAAATGTGTAAAGATTAATTAGAGTCCCCTTTTTTTAAAACGACCTTGCAACCGCATACAACAGATGTACATACAGCTCTACCCAGCTAATAAGACTTAACAAAGGGTAGACATAGTTCTCTGCTTCTGAAATGCTTCCGGTAAGTTACAAGAAAACAACAAATGCTGGGTTTTATACCAAGTATTTCAACAAATACTGGGTATATATATATATATATATATATATATATATATATATATATATATATATATATATATATATATATATATATATATATCCATCATTTCTACATTTATATGCATCTAATAATTGCATGTAGTTAGTTATGTTTTACAATGCGGAGTAAGGGTGTCCTAATACAACTTTTTCATTTCAGATACGATACATTGCAGCTTTAAGATATGACCAATAACAATATTGACCCAAAATAATATTAGCATGAATCTTGCATAGTTTTATTATCAAATTTTTACCAAAGAATATTGCAAAAAGCTTGATGAAATGATATTCCGAAAACAGCAAACAATAGTCAACAATAAAAGGTATGAGAACAGTTTACCCATGTAATGTTAACCAATGGGTTACACAAACTTTAAACTGAAACAGAGGGTTTCTATGGCAATGTTGGCAATTTTGAAAACTTGGCAGATAAAATCACAGAGTATGTTTTGGGCTAATATCAGACTGTCACTTTTCCATCACGCTTATCCCAAGCAGGGTTGCAAGGGATGCTGGTGTCTATCTCCAGACAGACTCATACGGGCGAGAGGCGGGGTACACCCTGGACAGGTCGCCAGTCCAACACAGAGACAAACAACCATTCACCTAAGGAGAATTTAGAGAAGCCTAACAGTAACATTTTTGGACTGGAGTACCCAGAGAAAAGGGAACTCCGTGCAGAAAGACCCCGGCCAGGATTCGAACCCAGAACCTCCTTACTGCAAGGCAGGAGTGCTACCCACTGCTACACTGATGTTGCTTTAAACACAACACAATGTGAGCAAAAGCTTTATTTGTGCAGAGCATGCACAGAAAAGAAACTACAGCAACCAGACCAGAGCAGTCTGTCTTTCAAAATAAACTTCATTGTAAGGAGAAAAAAACACTTTGACTGTGACAATGAGAACTAGATTTGTTTAGCTAAATCGCCTGGAATACAGGTTTCCAAGAATGACAAAGAAAAAAGAGCAGAATTTTTTATCCTCAAGAGCCGGTGTCTTGTGGGTTTTACATGTCCACGTGCTAACTTAGCCGTATAATGAGTTTGAATTTACCAAGATCTGGAGAAGCCTAGTAATGAACCATTCATTTGAATCAATTTTCATCATAGAACACCTCTAGTCTAAAGACACTGATTTTTAAGTATTTGAGCTGAACCTCTTTGGTGTATAACATCTGGACTCCTTGATGAGAACGCTTGGTAGGGAATGTAAATACTTTATCAAAAATGTCAAACAGATTACTCTACAACTGCAGCATGTCATTGCTGTGTCTTGTTTATCTACAGTGAAGCAAAATCAAGATCTGGCAACATTCAGATAGGGCTACATTTAAGTCATGGATTAATGGCTATGAAGACATACTGTCAGGTTGTAAGAGGATCCAGAGCTTTACAATCGTTGTAAAACAGTCTGTCTAAAATTCTGTCATCTGGAATTGCTGTGAGCTAACAAGTGACCACTGTGGAAGAGGGGGTAACCAGGAATCCATTTAAAGCGTTCAGAGAGTTATTTGTGTCTGTCCTGATCCCCTTCATTTGCTGTGGATCGAGTGTTGTGTGTGTAAGGGGTGGATTTAATAGGGAAGCTGAGATTTGGTGCATGTCTATGCTGAGGGAGTTTCTGCTGAAGTATGAGAGCAGCTGGTAACTCCATGCTCTGTTTGAAGTGTCTGGCGCTTAAACTTCAAGTCAGGAGTCCAACCATTCATTTCCAGGGAAGGAAAACGAGGCCAGGTCTGGATGTGCCATCGTAGCTACTACACTCTTCTAGATCACTGCTTATTAAGGAGGGAGGTTTGGGATGTCTGGCTTGGCAGTGTTGATTAGTGTTGAGACTAAGGCTGCTCAGGGGAGGGACTTGTGGGCCAAAATTGGCCCTCAGCTTGAGTTTTCATTGGCACTGCTATAAGTTTTTTAAAGAATGGCCTTTGTATGGTCTATTTAAATTTAGTTTAGCAATTTCTGAGGTGTGTTTTGATTTCCATTGGCATACTAACAAGCATTCTGTAGAAGAAATACGCTATAACCAACTTTTGTATTTCAGAATGATCAGTGAATGGGTTATTTAAAAAAACTATTCAAATTAAGTACCCGAAAGTACATCTTGAGGTTTTTCCATTTTGTTAGCTTTATTTATGTTTTTTACAGGTTATGTTAATGGTAAATCTCAATTCAACATTTTATAACATTTGTATAAGGCAAGCACTAAGTAACACATCATTTACATACAGTAATGTACCCTTGTTGCGTGTAGATGTTCTGTCACATCTAGTTACAACCCCCCCATTGTTTGTCTTTGCAATACAATTCTAGCTGCCGGTATAAACATTCATTGTCAATTAGCAGAACATTTTCTTCAAGTTTTGCAAAACATTCTCAGTTGAATTTAGTTCTTGACTTCAACTGTCCCTGATCAAGAAAATTATTTCTACAATATGATGCTCTATCTGTACTATACTGTAGATGACAAGGGCTGTCAGTGTTAGATTTGAGCAACATTAAACATTCTGCACCTGCAGCTATACAACAGTTTTAAGAACATTTGTTTGTCAGGAGGTTATAATTCTTAAAATCTTTGTGTTTGACTTATTATTTTGTAGATTTAAAGTTTGATTTGAAAATAAAATCATATAGAACTATATTTTTTACAGTATATACCAACAGTTTGTAATACATTAGGTCAAAAGCACTAAACGAGTCTTCCCATATCTGTGCTAAGCTCCTGTTTGCTGCGTCCTCCCAAAAATAAAAAAAATTGGCTCCGAAGACAGCTTTAACTGTGTTGCAATGCACTACTTGAAATTTAGTTTACTTCCCTTTCAGGAAAACTGTGCCAATCTGCAGGTAATTTTTGGAACGGTGTTTTAACGCGTGCATTTACTTCTCTTGAGATTTTTTTTTATTCAGATAAGTCACAGAAAAGTGACACAATACACAGTTGAGATGCACCAATCTGATACCAGGATCGGACATCGGCTCCAATATTGTCTAATTAGCTGGATCCTATATCAGAGACCCAATGCAGTGCACTTCACATAGAACTGTTATGTCTTTCTTTCTGCTGCTTATTGTTTATGAGTAATTTAGAATTAATTCATATCTGTATTAATTTGTTACCTTTTTTTAAACAATACCTATGTCAAGGCTAATGCCTTCACTCAGATGGAAAGATATGTTTAATTCATTCAACAGTTTAATCCGATCATTATCGGATATTAGCTGATACACTCACTGCAAGTATCGGATTGGATCGAGAAAATTCTAGATTGGTGCATCTCTAGTTTGATGATACCACATATAGTGCAAAGGTTGCAAAAGTAGAAACATTGCTCGTGTAAAGCATCTGTCAATTTACCCAGTTATGTCATTTAGCCATTAAATTGATGGAAAATATTAAAAGATGTTAAAAAGGGAAAGTTTCTGAGAAAAGGGAGTTTTCTGGATCCCTCTATCTACCACTTTAACTTAACATTTTTTTGGCTTCCAAATATCAATAATGCTGTCACCTGATACTGAAGTCTATCAAAGTGATCTGCCAAAAGTTCTTCATGTGTCGGTATTAGTATGAGACTTTGGAGCGAGTCCTTCTATGTTGTAAAACGGTCTTCCGAGAGGCAAAGGAAACCCTGATATTCTTTGTTCTGCAATGATTTAAAAAAAAGAGAGAAAAAAGGATAATTTAAAGAAAAAACACCAACAAGCCTTCCACCACTTCCCGTCATCGCCCCCTGGGCCAAGCTTGAGTCTGACTGACAAGGTTTTCGGTTTCAAACCCCTCAAGCTGTCAACATTATACCTCAACTGCCAGTTGCTTACCACATTTTCTGACCCCCTTTTGTTGCCCAAACCACTCCCCATATGGGACTCAAGGGGACTCAGCCCACAATGCTTTTATTTTGGCACAGTGGCAGAAGCTTTATTGGATCTGTGCATTAAAAGCAAACAGTAACCATCTTATTCTGGATTTGGAAAATGTGCAGGACAAGAGTATAACATACAAATGTCCCAGCAGGGTCCAGGCTACAAATGTGTCAAGTGAACACGACATTCTGCCCTGCATGAGGACACCAGAGCTCCTGAAGTTTTTCATCACTGCCACTGCTGACACTAATGGCCGCATGTCCTCAAAAGAACACCGTGTTTGATTTATGAATAAGCGATTCCGTTACACCGGCTATGTTTGCAGCATGTATTTACTCTTCATGTGCTGTTGCTGGAGCTACATCAGAGGACAGAGTATGGGAATAGATAGGGGAGGATGCTTTAGAGGCTGAGTCAGCCAGTATTTACACCTGTTATTTAGCGCTATGTAAAATTCTTGTTCCAGAAGACCATCATTGAAAAACATACCAAAGTAAATCCGTAAATAGTTTTCTGGTCCTGTTGCCTGAAGGACACATACGAGTTTCCAAAGAAAAAAAAAGATCACATACGAATGTATGTGAAAAATACCTGCATAAGTCCAGCCCTGCTTTTTCAAAGCAAATTTATATGGCGCAACATTATTTTTGTTGTTCTTTTTTGGAACAAATAAGTGTGGACCATGTTGTGACATGTAGCAAACAGATTGTGATGGTGGTCTGGGCTCTGATGCCAGTGAGCGACAAGAGAATGTAGATTATTTTCTTTTTATAGTATCATTCATGAACCAACAGCTGACCCGGTCAGCTTGTTTTTGTTGAGACAGTATGTGTATGCATATGCCGTAAGAGTAAATGTTTTGTGTCTCAGTAATGTAGACATTGTCTATTTTTCAGTCTAGATAATGATTTGATGTTTTTTTTGTCTCTGATGTTATCCCTTTTCAGTATTTCAAACAAATAACTCCCATATTTCATAAAGAACATGCAAAAAGTGTTGATTGAAGATCTACAATTCTTCATTAAACACTCACAAATTCCATTGATGTTGCACAGCTTGAGTACCTGCAGAAAAAGTTTTTTTCACAAAACTTTGCATGACCTAATTTTGTTCTGTTTTTGCATCTAAAAGCTGCTTTATTCAATTACTTTTGAAAAATAATTGGGCAATGCTGAGTCCAAAGATGCCGCCTGAGGAGTGTAAATAACTCATTAGGCCTGTGACACTTTCCTCTTGAATTACATTTATTCATAGACCAATGCATCCACATTGCTTTACAACAATGATGACATTGCCCTTTATGGAGTGCTTAATGTACCTGGGTTTATGACCCATCCTCCTAAATTCCTATTTCTTTCCAGTGTCTTGGCAGAAACTTACCATATGTCTCTTTTCTTTCCTGTTTGAAATGATTTTTTATGTGATGCCCCTTGTTCTTTTAAAATAAAAAAAAAACGTATAGTGAAGTCAGTGTCAGCAGTGTCCTTGAATGACCTGTACTCACAGTTTTCCACAAGCCTAGTTAGGAGCACGTCCCTTCTTATAAATTATGATTTGAAATTACTGGCTAACTACCTTGGTGAAATACAATGTACACCCTCATTAAGGTTTTTTAAAAAAAAAAAAAAAGCAAGTAAGTTATTTCCAAACAGAGCAAATACTTTCAATGTATGAGTCTATTTTATCAATATCATCTTTATTGTATAAAATATTTTGTGACCTCCTGGATAAGTTATTGATGCTATCTTAGTTTTGTGTTTATGTGCTGTATATATGCTTTCTTTAAGTTACTTAGCGATGGCTCTTATTACATATTGTGAAGTGTTTGGATTAATGAAAGGGTATTACTGTTTTGGCCATAGAGAATATTGCGCTTGCAATCCTAAGATCACCATCCTAGGTGTGCTGTAGGTATGCATCATGTTCTGGAGATGTTTGCCACAAGATAAACTTGTGTACTTTACAATAATGAGAGAAAGAACATGATGTGGAAATATTAACATTCGAACATTTGAACATCTGAAAAGCTTGGACACAAATCATTCTGTCAAAGGACAACGGAAGCCGGTGTTAAAGGTCAACAGAAAAAAGATCCTAAAATATTCCGCCTCTTCTAATCTTAAGTCTCCTCTCAACCCTAAAATATGTTCATGCCTATTCTCTTAGCATTAATTTTGGCTCATTCACAAGCTTTTAGGGTTTATTCCTCATCAGAGATGCATGCATCCTTTGTTCGCGCTGTGCAGAGAAAAATGTCCGCGGTGAAGCAGCAAACCACACAGAAACAAAAGAATTCTTTCTCCTGCAAGCGCTTTCACATTGGAGCAATCTCAAAGACAGCTGTTCTGCTCTCGGGTGTCCCAAAACCTAAATTGATCTTTATCCATCCTTCTATCAATACATCTTTCTAGGTAATTATTCATAAAAATATCAAAAGGGTAAATGACAAGGCCTACCATAATGGTATAGAGAATCGAAGACATGTTTGACAATGACAATTATCCTGTTTATGCTTCCCTTAAATATTCATATACCCCCCTGTCACAAGTTCCACAACTGATTAGGCTAGATGACTTTTCAGTGGGCACAAATGTTGAAGGGGTCTGTGCATAGTTAAGGGATGTAAATGTAGAGCTCTGTAGCTGCAGCTTTTAGTTTTTGCTTAAAGGCACAAGGCTTTTCAATCATCTGCTTAGGTTCCAAAGCAAGATGAAACTCTTTGCAAGCAGAGCCAGTTAATCAAAGACGGGACTTATGCCATTTAAATGACGTTTTATATGTTCTAGGAGAGGGCTGGCATTTAACGATTTCATAGTAGAGTCTATGTAGAACTTTTTAATTGTCCATCCATCCATCCATCCATCCATCCATCCATCCATCCATCCATCCATCCATCCATCCATCCATCCATCCATCCATCCATCCATCTATGTAAAAAGCAGTGACTACTACAGTTCCTAACAAATCCATACAAACCAAGCTGTTTCACTTTTTTTACTTCTGTGACCATTAAGACCATTGTATTTTATAGGGACCTGATGTTGGAATTTAGGTCAACATGAATTACAAACCTCGTAAATATGATATGGAAGAAAAATAACACATGCTTTTCAAAATATGAACAATTTTTCATACATATATATAGTGACGTCTCTTAAAAATAACACCTTTAAATAAACACCAGGTCAATTTTGAGAAATCTTTAATCTGTGGAAATCTGCTAATCACAGGAGAAAAAAAAACTTAGCTTTGTTTGTGAGGATTAGTGAACAAGCAACATGATAAAGAACAAGGGAAACATGGTTAAAATACAGATTTGGAAAGAGTTGAGGCATCATAAGACTATAAGTGGAGATTCCAAAATATTAGTATTTTAATGAGCATTGTTCAATCCATAATCTGAAAATGCTAAATTTTAAACCTTCTAATACATGCTTGTCTTGGCTAGCTGGAAACGATAGGATTAATAAGACAATAAACCAACTCATGGTAACTCGGGCAAAGCAGCAGACATTTCATGTGTAACAAATTTGTGAAAATATAACTCCTATGAAATCAATAATTCTGTTCTTTCTTCAAAAGGGACATAAAAGACCTCTTAGTATGCTTATAGAATTCCTATTTAAGGAATGTCACATATTATGGGGTTAAGGTAAACACAGTCAAGAACATGCTTTAAACAGAAAAGACCAAAATTGAATTTTTGGCTTACAAAAAAATGCAACATCCCCATGGATGGCATCACTTTCCTGTAGGACAGGTGAGCGGATCAGACATGATGTATCTAAAAAGTACAGCTTTTAGAGGAATTTGTAATGACACTCATAAGCTGATATTTTACAGAAAAATTCCTTATGAAATTGTCTTTAAATTCATGTTTAATCATCCATCTTACCACTTAATCGATCAGAGTCACGGTGGGGCAGCTTATTTCCAGCAGTCTATGGGCGAAAGGCGGATGTTAAATCATTCTAGTATAAATACAATTAAAATAGTACCCTTTTCATATCCCTTTTTTCTCGCAAGAGGATGCACGAGAATTTGACTTGAGTCTACGCACAATCATGTGGATGTTGCATTAGCCACATGACCTTACCATGGTTAATTTGGCATTTTTCTCCAGTTTCTTATACAACAGGAGAAAAGTTACACAGGAAGCAACATTATAGCACCGTCTTACACAGGGAGTAAGTCAGTCTAGTATCACAACAGCTCTTTCCTATAAGTATTAACAGACAAGATTGCAGCTGCAATGAAACAATGTTGTAAAAATGCCCTTTATTATGCCCCAAAAGAGCTGTATATATGTTTAAAATTTCAACAACTGTATGAGTTTAAAGAGTTGCTGTGTGCTATTTTGTAAAGTTTGAAGGACCTTTATATATATATCCTCTGAGGAAAGTGTTGGAATGCTTTAAAACATTCACATACGTTTGACCAGCAATAAAATGAAGACCAGATTGACTTTTTATGTAAATGCAACCCTATAAAGACACAATGACTAGTATTAAACAGGACAGATTGGACAGAATATTTACATTTTTGGTGTGATAATGAGTGTTTAGAACCAGAGAAGAGAGTTCCTGGAGCTGAAATGGCTGAACTGGGAAAACACTGTGTCCCCTCAACATTTATGTCTGGCACTCATCAAATCAGATTGTTGGGTTGTTTGTAAATGGTCAATATCCCATGTATTTATGTGCGCTGTCAACAGCACAGCCGCAAGGGCTTTGCCAGCAAGTGAGAAAAAAAGTGTCAACAAATCCATCTGGATAGATTTTTCCGTCAGGTAATATATCGTAAATTTGACACCCTCCGCCTTCACTTCATCCCCCCAGACTGTTTGCATTTGTAAACAGCCGCTGTGATTGGACCAGATATTTAACTTAGAGGACCCAAAGACTTCGTGTGTTATGACAGCATTTAGAAAATGTCTGAGATCTGATAAACTGAAGGAAAACAAAGAAACAAGAGCAAACAATTGGTCAAAGATGACGGCATGTTTTTCTCATTAGCTTTGGGAATGCATCTGAACCAAACAGTTGTGACTCAAGCCTCTTTAGTCCAGTCACTTCAAATAGTATTCAGTGGAAGACCAATGAGTTCCCGCTGAAGTATTTTGTGTGTGTGCAAATAATGGTTAGAAGTATGTTTGTTTTTAATAGTTTTTTGTTGCTTTAAATAGATGTCAGAGTTGCTTTACAAAAATGTATGTATGAATACATGTATAAAATGTATTCAGACTTGTAAAGGTTGCTAACATTGCTCTTTTTTTCTTTCTCCATCTTTCTATGCTGGAAAACCAACTATTGCCTGGACTGCCGTCATTGATTTCAGGTATGTTTTACAATAATAGGTTTTGACGTGGTTATTATAATAATGAATTATATAATAAATTATTATCAGATGTTTTGATTTTAATTAAATTAACTCACAACCTAATTATCATAAGTAAATTACCAATTGCTGTTATATTTTACTAAAAAGTGGGAATTAAAAAGGAGATTAACAAGACCAAGAAATGTGTACCAATATATAAATGCAAATTGTAATGTAAATTTGTCTTCATTATGCAAAGTAAAAACACAAATTAATATTAAAGGTCACCAAAATTGAAGGTGGATGTTAAACAAGGTCCTGAAGTGGTCAGAGTACCACTCTGACCACTTGCCAACACTTGAATCCCCAATTCATTTTCAGCCATCATCTTTTAACTGCAATTGTTTGTGTTCTGCTCTCTCCATATTGTGTTACCAGGCAATTTGCACTCCACTTTTACCATCTAAAAAAAAAAACAAGTATGCATCCATGCACTCTTTGTTGACAACCCATTGTCAACCACATAGAAATGTTTTTAGTTTCATATACGTGATCAGATTTATGCAACATTACAGGAATGTCATGCAGAGACACTCTCAGTTGGACTACATCCCCCCAAACATTGAGTGTATTTTGTTTTAATAATTTCACTCTGGGAGGCAATAAGTTACTGTTTTTGTAATTCAGAAAAAATAGGCAGTAGAAAGAGAAAATCTGGCTCAAAAGTCATATTGAGAAACCCAAAAGCAGATAATATGTAATGGAAGGTTTTAGCTTTACAGATGAGAGAAGAGATGAAGGGATCAGTTTAAATGAGTTTTAATCTCATGAACTTAACTGTTCCACTCTGAGGCTGAACGTTGCACCAACGAGGGCAATCAAAGTTTAATCCCTTATATCTGCTTGATATGGTCATTACATTGTTGATCTGAGTAAAATGTATTATCCCTGCTTAGCGTTGGATTTCTGCATTCAACACCACTAGTATGCTTGACCCTGGTTTAGTTCAAAAATTTAAACCTATCATAGTAAAAAACACACCAAGTTTATACATTTTCCCCTGCAATAGAGGCATTAAGTGTTTCACATCAGTGTTAAAATATCGATTAATTATCGTGTGACGATTGTGTCAGAAAGTTGCAAGCAAAAGCCCCTGGATTGAGGTCTGATTTTGGACTAGACCATTGTTTGGCAACAACAGTCCTCAGGTGCCACTGTCCTGCAGCTTTTGCTTGCTTCCCTGCTCCAACACACCTGAAACAAAAGGCCAAATGACCTCTTTGGCATTTCAGTAAGTTAAGCAGAGTCCTGGCCATTAACCCTTCGTCTGTTTCAGGTATGTTGAAGATGGGATACATTCAAAAACTGCAGGAAAGTGGCACCCAAGGACTGACAGTCTACTCCTGAACTAGACCATTCTAATACATGAATATACATGGTTCTAAATAATTTCATACTCTGAAGCTGTGTTTCTAGGTCGACATGATAGAGTTTTACTCATTCCTTTTCGTTTACAAGCCTCAGAGGCCCCCCTAAGAATAGCTGGATACGTATATACGATTTTTTATTGATAATTGATAAATATTGATTGATAAACAGGTAGATTTTTTTGCAATTTGGCACTTTCAGACAAAAGTTGGTTGCATTGTATTTTTCAGTTTGTAAAATCCCTTTACAACACAAATGCTGTTTTTTGCTGAAAAGGTAAAAAAGTAAATTGGGTCTGTACATTTTCAAATTTCCCTGCATTTTCCCCATCCTACTCCATTTTCTTCTTCCAACTATGTTGTTAGATTTCACGATTACTCTCGGGGTATTGGTTTGTTTCCCAATTTCTATATTTCTTTTTAATTCCTGGACATCTTCCTTACACACAGTATGTTTTGCTTGACTCTAAATAATGCCACCTGTTGGACTGTGGCCTTCATTGCACTTACAGAAGTGTAAATTAGCAAGAAAGGCCAATGAGGGTACCTGACACTCAGTAAGCCAGTCATACCAATAGCACAGAGAGTTATGTCTGGCACTCACTGACTAATCCACTTGCTTGTGAGGCCAGAAGGGAGAAAACATGGGAGCAATGAGGCCAAGGTTAAAAGGAAAGGAGGAACTTAAGGTATAAGGTGAATTACTTATCATGATAGTAAGAGCTGCATTTTAAAATACGTTGCAAGTGCAACATTAAGCAACAATTTTAATCCAAGTTTGTGTCTTTACAAAGTGTTATCCAGATGACAAATTAGGTGGTCAATACATGTTTTGCTGTTTAAAGTCATGGCATTAGAGGTGATGAGGATTTGAAAGCATGCACAGTGGGACGTAATCGGAGTGTGGATGATAGGGTCAGGGGTCAACTCTCTCAAATTGCCCCAGTGAGTACAACTATCCTTCGGCTCCTTTGGCTTTGAAATGGGAAGCAGCCGTGGCTACTCTCGAATGCTGGAGCAGCTTTCTGCATACCACACCCTGTCATCAGACACAGTTGTTGTGTCAGGTGTCTTCATGGGATTGGTTATTTTTAAGATGATGAAAGAAGGGTTGAGTGGTGCATTTGATGATCACATGATGTTTTTGAAGTATAATGAACTAATATAAAGGCATTAAACGGTATTAACACCACAACACATTTCAAATTACTTCCATTCAAACCCTCCTTTGACAACAATGTCATAAAGCAAAAGAAAAAAAAATATTTTTTCATTGTAGAGATTCAAAATAATTGACCAATTCTAGAAAGATAATTCTCTAAATATGACCTTTTAATTAATCTGGACTCAAACTAGCCTTATTTCCAAAACAACTCAGGACTCATTTTTTTTTTTTTTTTAAATTGGGGAAATCAGGTCTTTTAGATTTAAATTTTATTTTTAAGCTCTGATACAATATTGTAATGATCTTGGTGTGCATAGTGTAGACCTATTGTATTACTTTCAAAAATGCACTCCAACATTCCGTTTCTCGGCTTTTAACAGCAAAAGAGAACATGAGTGTATAAGCTAAGTGCTTGTCCTTCTCCACTTGTTTTCCTGATCTTCTAGTGGATTATTTAATATGTTATTATTAGTCTAAAGAGATTATTCTCATCTTATTGGCAGGATCTGATAAATCATATAGGATATAATATCGAAGGTAATGTATTTTCCCATTTAAAAACAGCTAGGAGGATAGATAATCTTGTTATAGGCCTATTAATAAAGACGGATTTTCTCATCAGCCTTCATTTGTACTTGTTTATAGATGGATTTGATTTATATTGATTTTCATCAGAACATTGTAGCCAATTTGTGGTTTGTTTAACATTGGCATTAGAGAGAAAATGAAATGCAAGTACAAATGTGACTTTGCTGTCTTGCAATTTTTTTTATAGTTTGGAGGAAAATATGCAGCTGGTTAATTAGCTACTGCTACCTATTCATAAAGGACACAATGCCACCCAGCTCCAAAGGCTCCAAAGGACAAAAAACATATCCCTTTTCCTGCAGTTTTCTCCAGTTAATTATTAGGTTTCGACCAGAAACAAAAACTTTTTCCCCCCTCAGTTTGGATTGAAAGCAACTTTTCATCCTGTTATATATTTTAAATCAATTAGTCATCAAAAGTTTCTCACAGCACAGCATTTAACCTTTTCTGCATCAATGTTTAATATCCTTTTACCCTTCAGCGTGCTTTTTGTTTTCTTCTGGTTGAACTGAGGACAAAGCCCTGTAGTGGTTCTTGCATATAGAAGCAGAAGCTGGATCTTAATTTGCCTGGCACAGTTATGAGATAAAAAAGATCTATCTATCTATCTATCTATCTATCTATCTATCTATCTATCTATCTATCTATCTATCTATCTATCTATCTATCTA
>NW_015150604.1:244464-269988 GCF_000732505.1 Cyprinodon variegatus
CTGTCTGTCTGTCTGTCTGTCTGTCTGTCTGTCTGTCTGTCTGTCTGTCTGTCTGTCTGTCTGTCTGTCTGTCTGTCTACATTGATCTACATAAATTTGTTCTCTGGCCCAATGCTGTGTTTCTGGTCTTTATGATAGAGTATACTGTATATGCTTTTTTTTAACCACCTTTACCATTTTAGATTGTCTTCAGAAAAGGCTTTGAAAACAAATATTTGGATATCTTAAGTTGGCCAAACATCATAAGAAACAGAAGTAGGAATTTTTCACTCAGACTAATGTATAAATAAATAATCATTTAAGATCAGTTATACATTCCTTTTATATATGCCAATCAGATGTTAGCTGTTCTATGTGCCAATCGGGTGTTATTTTTAAGAGACGTCAACAAGGTTTTTAATCCACCATGTTCTTGTGAAATAAAGAGTTTTTTCTTATCTAACCTTCAAAACATTATATTTTGATTTGCAAATGTGCATGGTTTTCCTTCCAACTTGAGACCTACTAACAGAATAATTCTATCAGCCACAATTAATCAAAGTGTAACATGTTTGGCACAGGTTAAAAACAGGTAATTCTCAAATTAGGCAAAAGGGAGTTATTTTCTTGAATATTTGACAAATAAATAACACAAGTAAAGTAATGGATAATGAATAAATTTGTTGACAAAGCTTTTATTTTAATCAAATCATTGCTAAACTAAGGCACTATGTCACAGGCAATTATTTTTTTTAACATTCTAGTCAGAATTCGAAGACCTATTTTATTTGAAGGTCAACTGCTGTTACAACACTGGGAACCCGTTTTTAATGTGTATAACAAAATAACAAAAACAACCAAATCTGCATTTTGCATTTGCATCAAGGCAACATTATTTTGAAAAGGAAAACACACAAAAAACAACTATTAGCAAAAGGTCAAAGCTGGACTTATATACTTCTAGCTTAATGCAGATCTTCATGCATGGAATGAGCGACTGCAGCAAGACTTTTATTACATAATATGAGGCACATTTTTGCCAACAAGCGACCTTAAGGATTGTAGTAACACAGCTTGTATAAACCCAGTGGTGCTGTTTTTTTCTCCCTCTCTGTAATCTTGTAATTGGATTCCCGGGGCGAGTGACTACCTGGTAGAAACTCATGCTGGTCATATTTCCCTCATGACTGCAGAGACCAATCTACAAGCTCTCACCGGCTGTTACGCCTCTGTCCCACTCTATTAGAAAAGCGCTGACAAGAGGCGCGAGCGACAGGAGCAGGAGGTAGAGAGGGATGGCTGCCCTCCTACTTCCAGCCTCTCTGTCTGACACTGACCTGAAGGCAGAGGTGGCAGCCAGACATGCAGCATAAGGCTTTGCTTCAGTTTATCGCATCACGTTCCTGTTTCTCATTGGGTTTCCTCTGCATCTGAAATTGACTGTGGCTGACATGACAGGGTAATGTGGGGGAAGCTGGAATTATTAATTCTGGCACTGTCAGCACCTCTGTAACAAGCTGAACCTAGTGAAAGCTGTGGAGGACTCGTATCAACTAGGTATAAGAAATATTCAATGAGAAATTGTTCCTTTTAGGAAAGCCTTAAAATAACTGACATTAAAAACCACTGAGGATTTTTCAGGGTCTTAAGGGTCATCTTAAACATGCATATTATTCTTAACGTTTTCATAAAACACATTCATGCAATTAAAACTTACACTTGAATAAAAAATCAAGTTGAATCTAAGATTTACTGTAGTCGATTACTTTTGTAGGTTTTTCAAGCTGCCAACTGAATGACTGTGCCATCTGAAAATTGGTGCACAGGTTGTTACGCCTAAAAAAAATGTTTCAATAGAAGGTTTGGATTTAAGTAAGCAGCAATCAAAACCTTTCTAAAACTTTTCCTTCTCTTTATTTATTTTAGCTCCACGTAGTGTTTCTACTAGTGTTGACATTTTAACAAATATTAATTCACAGTGAAACAAACGGTATTACTAAAAAAAAACTCTCAGTGAAAGACTGAGTGATGTGGAAATTTGTATATTTACATGCACACTCACTCAGACGCTAACTTTTTTTGACAGTTCATACAGAGATGTCAGTAGTGAGGTTTAAAGGTATAGGAGAGGACGTTCTTTTTGGGTGGATCATCTAAATAAGTGGTCCTCCTAGTTGTCAATCATTCTAGTGATATGTTTACATAAGGCAGTCCTACAGGCTCATCCCCAGTTAGCTATTTTTTTGGCTCGTGCACTTAAAGGTGTATATTTGTGGTGAGCTACGGTTTCAGCCAGTCGGTTTCAGTCAGTCATTGAATTGCGTTTCTTTGAAAATGGCCGAGGGTCATTAGAGAAAAGGTGTCTACGAAGTGTATGAGAAGAACGGAAAGCAAGACCAGAGTGTTTTTGTAAGATTCTTTCATGAAACTTGTAAACAGAGCGTACACAAGGAGAAATGGGCTCCTGTATGCTCTTGCACACGTTTAATAGGCGTTCCCTCTCGGGATCGGGTACATGGTTGTGCATGTGCATTTTTTTAAAGTGGAGAGGGTGGGTCTTTTCAAAAATTCGCAAAAATCCTCCAATATACCTTTAAGTAATGGCCAATCAATTGAAAAAGAAGGATGGTCAATTTTTGCCAATATTCAAGAAAAGAAAAAGGAAAAAAATTCCCACCAAAATGATGATTGTGATTTTTACCTGTATACATGTTTAGCTTATTTGGTTGCATCTTTTTCATGGTCTTGTATGCTCTGCTATTCAGTAACTTTTCTGCTGCGTAGAACAATGCTTATATCAAGCTCAAATGTATGAATCTGCCTACTAGTTTCAACCCTCCAGTGTTACCAATTCTTTGCAAGAAAGGTACCTATTGTCTGTCAGAAAAGAAGGCACTAGATTTCATTGCCTTATTTTCATATTTCATGTCATCCAGCTGCAGGAGGAGATTCCAAATTTGTCTAATTGCTTTTGTTTCATTGGCTGTCTGTCAAAGCAGTTTAGAGAGATATTTGTATAGCCGGAAGGGAAAACTTTTAGAAGATTTTTAGGACAAACAGCTTTTATAGAACCAAGTAAAGAAAACAGTTAGAATTGAGGGTGGACAAGGTGAATCAGGAGGTTGTAGAGTAAAAAGACTGATTTTATTTGGGGTGAGACAACTATGTCAGAAAATGAACAAATATGTTGAGAAAATGAACTTACAGTATAAATGATTTGTCGTTACATATTTCAGTCCACTTTCCTCTAGTAATGGTTTGCTTTAAACAAGCTGACTGGTTTTTCTTCATTAGTCAGGAAAAAGACTAAAGGGAAAAAGATTGGACTAAATTGATAGAACTTACTAACTTAATAACTAAACTTGCAGACATCTTAAAGAAGAACAATTATTTAAAAGGTTAGAACGATTTTCTGACAAAGTAGTTTGGATAATTTCTTACATTTTTTAGTGTGTGCAGTAAGGAGGACAGTAAAGGAGGTAAAGAAAACCTGTTACAGACATTTAGTCATTTTGTTGTGTTGGATTCAAGGATTCTGAAAGAGATTAATTGATTTTAAGGCAGTATTCATGAGAGGGTTGTATGTTTAATAATAGGGATTTGTTGTTTGCATTGGAAAACACTTAAGTTTGTTTTTAATGGGTCCTGGTGTCAACAACCAGGCTTGTCAAAACATCGCCTGAGCTGCATAATTTGAGATAGTGTTTATGTAACAGAAAACATGACTTCAAATAAAACATAGTTTCCTTTTTTGGACACATCTGTTTTGCTTTCAATTCACAAATTACTCTGAAAAACAGCCCGACTCCACTTCAAGTGCAGGTGCATGTTCTCCAAATACCTCCGATTTTGTTTGATCTTCATTTTACAGTCCAGCTCGGACTCATTAGCAGCCACACAATTTGCCAAACAGAGGCAGTCATGCGAACGGGCAAAGGTTCAAACTGATTGGGCTTTGTCGGCTCAGATTAATCCAGGCGAGGCTGATCAGAAAGAATCCGCTGCAGAGAAATTCCCAAAGATAGGAATGCTCACCCCGATGATAGAAGCCACCGTCTATTGTCCTGCTTGTTTCCTCTTTGATGCATTTAAATTGTCTTCAAAGAGAAAAGAAAAATTGTTATGCATTAATGACACGCTGATGGCAGTAATGTGGTAGGGGACTGAAGCACCACTGTGGGCATGGATTTGACAAGATTAATGAATTAGATCCCACAGTGAGTCGACAGTTTGCCAAAACAATGACTGCACGCTGAATCATTTGTCTGAACTGTTTGTTCTTCCTGTCTTAAGAAATTACCTGATATGTAAATGCTGTCAGAGATCAGATTGTCAGCCAATAAAATAATTACAACTGGTGGCTTTTTAAATGCCTCATTCAGGTATTAGATAAACAGGAGAGACAGTTTCCTCTCTAAAAGCCTAAAGTGCAGCTTTATTGCTGTCACAAACAAGACACATTTTCTTTCTTTACACCCCCTCCATCAAAGCTTTCAGACTCCTTGAAATAAAAAGCACACAGAAAAAAAAGATTGTTCTTATAAAATGGAAGTTTCATTTCTCACCGTCAGCAAACTGACCACTTTCACAAAACAAACCCATACATTTTTAATGTTATTTCACTTATCTGGTACAATACAAAAAGCAAAGACTTCATCAAAAGGATTACTTATTGTATGATTTTCACAATGTTTGCCACTTTTCTTTTGAACAAATCCCCAAAACTTTGAAGATGTTTTATTTTTTTCAGATTAAGGGCATGGTTGAGTGATTCCTTTTATTGAATAGAAGTTTTTCTTACCTCTTGTGCACAGTTAATTGCATTTTTAATAAACTACTCATTACGTGGAGTTGTCACGGTTCTGTTAGCAGTGGGCTGCTTCAAAATTAATTGTACTCTCTGTATGTGGTTTCTGTTGAGAACTTCGTTTTAACAGTCTCGTCAATGTTTTTGATGGTGCAATGAAGCAAAACATTTTTTATCTCATGGTAGGTGGGTTATGATGTCTTAGCACTGAGTAATGCAGAGCTGCTGTGTCCTTTAGGTGCAGGTACCTAAAAGGTGATCATTAAATGTATTCATTACTCTAACTTTCACCTTTTCTCCGGTTACAACCACAGACATTTGTGTTTTCGGGGATTTTATTTTATAGGTCAACAAGAAATGTTTTATTGTGGGAAAGGAATGTAATTGGAACAAAGGGAAAATATATATAATTTTGTACAAATTATATGTCAGATATATATTTTTCAAAATTTACTCTGATACCTCTAAATAGAATCTTAAGCTAACAATTGCCTTGTTAGTATCCACCTATTCATTTTAGCTCATCCCTGCTTGGGTCGCGAGGGGTGCTGGTGCCTATCTTCGGCTGTCTATGGGTGAGAGGCGGGGTCCACCCTGGAAAGCTCACCAGTCCATTGCAGGGGTAACACAGAGACAAACAACCATTCACACACACTCACACCTAAGGAGAATTTAGAGAAGCCAATTAACCAAACAGTCATGTTTTTGGACTGTGGGAGGATTCCGGAGTACCCGGTGAGAACCCACGCATGCACAGGGAGAACATGCAAAAAGACCAAGGGTCAGGAATTGAACCTAGAAACTTCTTGCTGCAAGGCAGCAATGCTGTTGGAGACAGTGGGACAAAACAAATATTATTGGAATTAAATTTAATAGGTTGATTAAATTTACACAGGACTTTCTTTGCCTACATGTAAAATTCCATATGTAACTAACACCACAGATAAACCGTAACATAACAACATGCTGTTTTATGCATGATGCTGTGAAAAGCTTCCCTCACCTCGGGAAGGGAAGCTGGTTAGAGCTTGTAGGAAGATAAAGGGGGCTGGATACATGACAATGTTTCGAAAATTTTAAAGGGAGAAATTAATACAATTAAATTTTCCTCCGGGGTCAATTCAGCAAATTTGAATTGAATTGAACTGAATTGAATCAGAGATTCATCTTTTCCCCGCATAATAACCCCAACTAGCAGTATTCAACCTTTCAGTCAGGAGCTGGAAGAGCTTATCTAAATTGCTGGTGAAAACTATATATAAATTGATTCTTTCTTTTAAATTTCCACAAATTTCACATTTCTTTTTTTCACAGTTTTCAGTGATTCCATACACGCCAACCCTCATAGGCCAAATAAGTAATTCAGCTGAATTTTTTTACATTTTAAAATAAAAACTTCTGTACTTAAATGAAAATGCCTCAGTAAAACATGCTATTATTGGGATAAATTGCCCAATTAATTTTTTTTTTTTCATTATTCTAAGAATTTTACTTGCATTCAGTTATTTTACAATTTCAATGCCACATCTCACATTATTATTGCCACATTTGATATTTGGGTTTAATTGATTGAAGTAGTTATTTATTTCATGTATCATCTAACTTTGCACATTTCTGATATAATGCGGTAGTTTATTTTTTTAACTGATTTTGAAAAATGACTTTCTTTGATGGGCCAGGCTGATTATGTTGCTCTAGAGAAACTCTATTTAACTGTACTGAGGCAAGTATTTGCTTTTCAACAACAGGCTCAAACATAATGTCACTGCAAAAACAAAATAAAAAAGAGAGCCTTTAAGGCATTATCCTGCATTAAAATGGCAAAGTGATCACAACAGGTTGACGTTGTGACAACCTGCCCTTCTTGTCCTTGAATAATGATTCACTAACTGCTTTTTACTGCTAGGAAGTATTTGAACATTTTAAAACTGTGTATCAAATCTAAATTGAGAACCATCTTAACTATTGTAAAAGCCTTTTCATATGACTAAATTAGAAGGACCTTGACTCTCTCTTGTTAGTACAAACACAACAGACTAATCATCAATTCTTCTCTCTCTGGGTGTGTCCCAGTCCCAATTCAGGGTCTGCATCCTTCATAGGCAACACTTAGACTGAATATGTCATTGCACTGCGCCAAAGGCTGTCCACATCCACAAATCCTCATCAGACTCATTAACATCCTTCATAGTCTTGACTTTTAGAGGCTCCAGCCCATATAGCTGACCTTTCAGACCTCCGCACTCCTTCTGGTATTTTCAGATCTTCTGGTCAAAGGCCTAGTTGTTCTCTAGACCAGAGGAGATAAATCTTTAAATAGTGGCCCCCAGGTTGTAGAATGTCTCAACGCCATCTTTTTGCTTACTTTTAAAAAGCAGTTAAAAATAATTTACTTAGAACAAAACTTTAACCAGATTTCAGTTTGCTGGTGAAGACTCCAAGTCATCAGGGTCATAGTCATTTAAAAAAAAAAGCTAAAAACAAACCACTGGACTTTGTTTTTCAAGTCTGAAGATGTTTCACTTCTCATCCAGAAAGCTTTCCCAATTCAAGATGTTGGGAGAAACGTTTAGCTCCAGGCTTTTATAGATTAGCCCAACAAAAGCCTTGTTATGGCTTAGAAAACATGCAAATTGAACTGAAACAGGTCCACCCCTTTGTAATGGGGAATCATTAAGGTCATTGTTGGCCTTCAAATTAACCCAAAACTGGCCCATACTTCTGTAATGGGGAGTTGTTATGGTCAGTGTTGGCCTTTTTTACAGGAGTAATGTTTTGACCACCTGGATGGTGATGAGGTGATAGTGGGAAGGAATCAACTCTAAGGCTGTGTTATAATGTAGTAGCCATTAAAAATTTCCCCACTTTCGTTGATGTGCCATTGGCTGGTCCTTGACCGATTCCCTACAATTCCTTTTGAAACATCAGTCTTTGTACTAAAATATTCTTTCTTTCATGATTTGTGGACATTAAGATATAAAGAGAAGTCTCTTGGTCATACCCAGTAATTCAGTGAAAGGGTGGAGTCAGAGTAAAAAAAATATGCACACCCTGGAGAAGGCCAGTGGCTGGAAGTTTGAGGGGATTTTGCTGTGAGTTGAGGGGAAGTGTGCTGCCATTCTGCTGGCGTTTGACCGGGAAGAGCCATTTAGAATGGCTGCTACTGTAGGTTTTTGAGAGTTGAAACCTGAGTCATCCTCCTCTGTTTAAGGGTGTTTTTTCCCTCTTAACATAAATCGCTTTCTTCACACCCCTCTCCAACCACCTGTCTTCTTTCTCCCAAATGTCAACATTCTGGTGTTCAAACGAATGTCCTTTGTCCTTCAGGTGTTGGTGGACAGCTCCTATCCGGAGGAGAAGAGGCACATTTCAGTTGCGTTATATCATTTTTCTTTCTCCTACACATTTACAAGCTACTTGATTAACATGGCAAAGTGTGAGGAAGTTCAGTGTTTATGAAGGGTTTTCCAAGCCATTGCAGTATGTGTTACTGTACTCATATTCATGTTTATAACACAGAGCTTGAGAGAAGATAACAGGACAGATAGAGGTTGTTCAGTGGTTACGGGAAGAATTGAAAAGAACTGACAGCCTCTCATTTGGGGTTGATGACTGCAGAGTGGTGTATGATCAGTGGTGAGAACCACTTCTGTGGGGTGCCATCAAGGACCCATCTGCTCTTTTTTGAAACCAACCCAAAGGGATTCACTGGATGAGACTCGTGACCTAACAAAGTTTGAGCTAAGGAATCCAAAACCACGAGCATTCCCACAAGCCATTACCCTCAAGCAAGAGAAAGTCATCTTCCTGATGACACGCTTTACTGACTTTTCTTAATTTACTTTCTTTACTTGTGTTGAAACTGTGCGATAAGCCACATCCCGAAAACAAACAACTATGTGCAAAAAGTTTCATACCAGTTTTAAGATCTTTTTAGGTTCTTGTCCTTCATTAATTTTCTGTTCATTGTCAAAGTGATATCTTTCATAAAGAAAAATATCTGAAAATCCACTATATGTAAATGATTCTTTCTCATGATGAGGTGTACAGTTAAGACTTTATAACAGAAGTTTCTGTCAGAGGGTGCTATGCAATTCTCTTATTAATAAAATGACTTAAAAACTCTTATCATAATCATTATCCAAATGACATGGATTTTTTTTAAATGATCTATGCATAAAAGTCACCACAGCATTATGCATTACATATGGTCAGTGTAACAGCAACAATGCTTTCTGGGCCTGGTAGAGAAACGTGACTTAATTGTTCACCGAAAATTCATTTTGAACTCTTTCACCAACTATATACAATGCATAACAAAAATAATCATCAATAACTGAAACATTGGCTCTCTGAATCCTGACTAATGTTATAGTAATATAGAAATAGAACTCATAAGCATCTTTAACTTTGTTTTTTACTGATTTATCTACTTATCTACATTATCAATAGCAAACTATGGAAAGAACAGCAAGGTTCGATGTGGATGCTTAACCATACATTTTCACATGGTGAGCTTCAAAAGGAAATTTTGCAGTGGTCGAGTTGTTGCTAACCACATCGATATGATAGGGAGAAACAATACATGCGGTCATCCAGTATACTGACCCCTGATAGACACTGTTGGCTGCGATGGCTGAATTGGAAGTATAACCATCTGGATGTACATTTTCCTGTGCAAGACAGATAATCTAGACAGGTGGATACTAGTAAGTCTCTTTTTTAGCACTGTGAATCAAAGCATCAAAGGCTTCAGATAAGTCAATAGATTGTGCTGTACAATGTTGGTTTGTTATTTGGTCATTTTTTGGCCAAAGAGAGATAAAATGCTGTTTGCATGAAAAAAGAACTGACAGATGCTAAAGACAGATGTTTCTTGAAATTTGCCTAGAAGAGTTCAAAAGCTACCTATTGAAAATGGAACAGAAAAGACAACAACTTCAAAGCAAAATGTGAAGAAATCAGTAATGACACAAGACTAAAGCCATACCGTTTGAAAAGGAATGGATTTCTCTTCATATTGCTAATAGACTTGTTTAAGTTATCCTTTTGCGTCTTTCTCAGGGATCAGTTTGTATTTTTCTTTTACCCCCAGAAGAGAACTCCTATTAAAAATCCCACCAGCCAAGTAGCTTGCCGCTACCAGTCCCAGACTCTAATCTGGTCGTAACCCAATCCCTGGCTGGTGCCTTTTGTATCCAAACGAGCCCTCAGTCACTTCGGGCCTGGAGCTTGTGGTCTGCATTCCTCCTGTCGCAGACACAAGCTGTCTAAATAAATGCTTGCTGCTGCCTCTTTTTCTCTGGTGGCAGCCTGCACTCGGGGGGCCTCTGGGTGCTTTTAAGCCAACATCCATGCTTCACACATGGCCGTGAACATCCGCAGACCAAACCATTGGCATGCTAGCACATCCAGCACGCTGCAGACGCCAGCTGGGGACCTGTTAACAGCCAAATAACATGGGTTTTGCTGGAGAAGAGCCTCAAGCTGCCTGTTCCTTCTTGTGCTGAAATCGCACCGCCTCCATGCTTTGGCACTTATGATTGGCATCGCATGTGCTCGGTGTCAGCTCCATAATCTGCTGTCTTTTGCGTTCATCTTGGCCTAAACAATTAGTCTAAAAGGGCTTGTCTTTCAACACTGCATCATGTGCTTGATCCTGGAAAATCTAAAACTGTTGATAAGAATTGCCTTCATTTCATATTTGGGATGCAAGGATACTGTTGGCCACTTTTGATTACTTTATTCCCTGCAAATCACTGCTTTTGTTCCTGTTATACACACTTTCCTGTGAGATTTGTGGGTTTCCCTGTGGAGATTTGGCCCTTTTTTACAAATGCCAAAACATGTCAGAGACGTAAGAGGCATGTGAAAGGAAAGCGTTTCATTTTCATCAGCTCTAATTACAGCGTCTTCAGGAGGATAAGAGTCCTTCATCCCTTCCATAATGGAATAATGATGGGAAAAGAAATGAACAAAGTGAGCCCTCCAAACTCTGATTTTCAACAGATGTTCAGGTTTTAGATGTTTTAGGTTTTAGTTGAGTGCAAGATAATATCCTTCAAATGCATCTAAGAGAATCAAGAAAACTCAATGAAATTATTAATTTGTTACAAAACATGTGAAGTGATATCTTATTAGTGATAAGGATAGGGATAAATCCCCATATTGATTGTTTTTCTCTCCAAAGGTAGTCATGACATGGATGGGCATGTAATTAATTTCTACATTTGTCATTCTTTTCCGTTGAAGTTGGAAGACAAAAATCCATTGACCTTAGTTGGGTTTTGGCAACAAATATGACTCAATACAAGTCTGGTACTGCACTGTGAATCCTATGAACATGGTGTATCTGTGACATTTTGGGGTTGATCTGCTTAGGTTAAAAGTTGATACCAAATCTCTCTGACTTAACATAAATATAGGTTATGGAAGATTGGTCTTTATGTGGAAAATTTAACCCATGCTTCCTAAGGAGTCCCAGAAAGTTTGTTAACTTACACTCATCCCCATTTTTTGTTCCTGTGTGAGACCGCAGAAAGAGCCGAAGCTCCTCAGAAACAAATTGACCGTTTTCCAACTCTTGTCATTAAGTCTCATTAGCTTTGGTTTTTCAGGCCACAAAGCATCTGGGTTTAAAAATAGGGACACCAGAAGGGATTTTTTTGTATTCTTGTTTGGTTTGTTTATTTATATCATGTGTGCTGTTTATCAGTCCTTCTTACCTTACAGTTGTTTGCTCAATCAAGCAAATGCCTTGATTAATCTAGCTCAGACGTTGACCTGGACAAAGGATGCTTTAGATACCAGTGGTTAAGAACATAAAGCACCTTCCATACTTATTTCCTCCTCCTGCTGTTAATAATTTGCCTGACTACCTCCAAATGAGGATTACTCTTCTGTATACAATCTCACAAGCTTGTAGCCCATCAAGAGAGACATGTTTCACTACTCTTTCTGGCCTGTACTTTTTATCCCCCTTTCAATCAGGGCATTCATTCACTCATTCACTCATTCATTCATTCATTCATTCATTCATTCATTCATTCATTCATTCATTCATTCATTCATTCATTCACACACACACTGAATTCTTGTTAAAGAGTCAATGATGCCATACAAGAAGGTTTCTATGCTCTTTTGACAGGCCCAGAGCATCACAGGTCCTTCACCCTATTTAACAAAGGACATATTCTGTATATTTTCTTTACTATACATCAAATAAAATGAGTGTTTGTTATCAAACTCTGTTTTTTTTTGTTTGTTTCTTTGTCATCAAACATTTACATGTGTAATGTTAGGGCAGAAAAGCCTTCTCCCAGTATGCCTCTTGATATCAGCTGTGTAAAATGCTTTAGTAACTAACCATTCTGTAGATTTAAAAACATTAAAACAAGTTGGTGTTCTCCTCATGCATGCTCTGTTTAAATTTTGCTGTTTGCATCGCTCATACAAGCTTACTTTCCAAAAGAAGATTTGCAATTTTTCCACTAGGTCAGACTCACCACCGGTAAGTGAAAATGGGGACGAGCACATAGGATGGCCTCACATAAACATATCACTGAATTAACTGTCATTTAGGAGGACCGCTTATTTTTATGATATACCTATCTTATTCCATCTGCAATCTGTCTTGGCTCCTTAAATTGAGGGAAAATACACTTACTGCATGAAAAACGGGTCCATTTATATTTGCTGTGAGTGTTTTCAGTACAGGGGCCATAACAGGGGCTTGGACCGCTTTTACAGGCACTGGCCTCTGTTGGCTCCTGTTTTAAACCGCACAAGTCCACTGCACACCTGTCAGTGCAGGGAAGAGTGTGAGTGCAGGTCCTTGTGATTGAGTAGTGTGCCGCTGCCAGTTATCACCTGGAAAGCCTTGTCAGCTTGGCATCACATTTGAAGCATTCAGTATGAATGCTCGAGAAGTATTTTCTTTCAGAGTATTGTGAATTTGCGTAAGTATATGGTCTGCTTGGACTCTGCACAGCCGTCCCCTGCTAAATGTCTATGCAAGTGTGCGGAAAACTTAACCTATGAAGATCAACACAAATCAGCATTTCTTTAAGGCCTTGTTGAAAAATGTCCTTCAGCAATGTCTGTTACGTCCTATTGAAACCAAGAAGACAAGGAGTCATTGATAAATAGAAGTTCCTAGATGCTTGAATTGACTAAAGGAAAGTAGGTTGTTAGTGCTTGCGTTAGATTGTTGGTTTTATTGAAAGCAAATATTTCTTGACAAAGAAGTTTTTACCCGTTCTTTTCAGTTTGAGTTAATGCCAACGATTATCAAGGCCCCCTTCTTTTCTTTACTGGCCGCCACTAGAAGTGGATTTTTAAGCACGCCAACAAAATGCTTCTTGTAGGGCCACCGTCAACAGTCATGAAGCTAACTGTAGAGCAATTATACATCTCAAAATTAATTTGGTTACAAACCGTGACAGAGAAAATAAAGCCGTAATGGTGCTGACTTTATACAGATGCCTTTAGTGATTTGCACCAGCAGCTGTTTCAAAAAGCTGTCCTGACATTTTAGCAAGCAGCTTTAGATGTGCCAATTAAAATTATTCACTAGATTTATTAAAAGACAAGTACTTATGTGAAGTCACTGTGAGATCCAGAAAGCTACAGTGGTGCTCTCATGTAACGAATGGAAAATTGGAATTGCTTCTCAACTAAAGCGAATATGTTTGGCATGGGTCTAAGACCTCACCGGTAACAAGGCCAATAAGTAATGAACTAATAGTAATTGAAACATTTTTCTCTGATTAGTCATCATTTTAATGTTTTCAAAATGGAGTTTTGTTTTAGAAGCATTATCTTAAATTATCTTAAAATGTTTTTTATATATAGAAAAGTATCATATCTTTGCTAAATTGTGCATATTCCTGTTACTTCTTCTTCACCAGTCTTGTTTTTCATCAGCGCATCATGAAGTTTAAAACCTTTTTTTAACTAGTGGGGATTAAATTTGACTTTTCATCCACTGGGGGGAAAGTTAGTTCATTCTAGAGCCATTGAGGATCCAAGCAAATAATTTCTTCACTGCCGTTTGAGACGGGAGCCAATTTTACAAACCGTAAGGTAGGAGTCCAGAGTTATAAATCGCCAATGTGCCCGCCACCTCTCAGTGGATGTCTTTTCATGCATCAGCAGTCTGCTTTAAAAAGGGTCATAGCCTACTCGCCTCCTGTGTCAGACACATTTTCCCAACCCTGCTTAGCTGTCTGATCTGTGCTGCATTTTATTCAGCTCAGCAAATCCTCCTTTTCAAATTGTTTTCGTTGATGTTCAAACTGACATTTAGCTTTTGGAATGCAGCAAGGATATAATGCATGCAAAACTGGTTCATAACATTCAGTCATGTTAGGTTCTATAAAAGCAGGATGCATCAGGCTCTTTCAAGGACTATAAATGGTTCAATGTTACATGTTCTGTTGCAGCCTGCATGGGGATCAAAAGGGTCGCAACCAAGTTATCTGAAGGTTACATAGCTGCTTTGACTCCCTGCTGTTGGTGTCAATCAGGCTAACAATGGGCCACTTATTGGGTAAATGTAGACACTTGTATCCACTTAAATGTGGACACTTTTAGAAATATAAAGGTTAACTCTTCTTTGTGGCCAATTGGTGTTGTAGATGAAGAAAAAGCCGGAAGAAAAACTACCAAAAGATCTAAATGATTTCTTTATTCAAACTATAAAACGGTCAATATAAGCCATAGTTTTGGTTCTTTAAAAAGAACCTAAAATGATATAAAAAATAATTAACATCTGATGTAAGAAGTGTTTATTTTTTATTTGCATGGTTAATATGAATCTGGGTTTTTTTTTAACCATTTTTACCATGTTTAACAACATACTGAAGCTTTAAAAGACAAAACAGAACATCTTTCCTGTAGTTTGTTTAACCTTCTAGTTGTTCACTGCTTTTATTTGTTTTTTCACAATTTGAAGGGACCAAAGTCAGGTCTCAAGATTTCATAAGACATGCCGGTTATTTTAAATATCTCCTGACATCTCTGAGCTTTCTTTGACTTAATTCTACCTGCCACTCATCCGGTAGCAAACATGCTAAACTTTGAATTTTATTAAAACTGAGAGAGCATCCACAGAAAAGACCATAATTAGTGCAGTTTGTTAACAGCTGAAATATTTCCAATGTTGCGGAAAACTTGCTAATTTAATTAATTTGTCCATCAACTAAACACCGTAAAATGTAACTTTAGTCTGTTATGTGGCTTTTTTTAGATATCTGATTAATGTGATCTGAATTCAATCATGTGAATTCAGATTTAATTCATCACTAATCAAAGCATTTGTTTCCAGAATTTGAGCTATTTGTTGTATACAGTATCTACACAGCAGCCTCACTAGCATTGCACAGTTGATTAGAGCACCTTTATTCTTTGTCTGCAGCCCATGAAACCCTCAACTCTGCTTCAGGAAAGTTCTTCTCTAATTTTTGATTTATCTGTTTGATTTTTTTGGTTTATAAATGGCCCATTCACGCACACGCTCGCACACACTGATGGTGGCAAGATACATTGTAGCCACAGCTGCCCTGGGGCTCACTGACAGAAGCGAGGCTGCCGTGGTCAGTTTGCCCCGGACCCACTGACCACCATCAATCAGTAGGCAATGCAAGTGAAGTATCTTGCCCAAGGCCACAACGGCACTGAAATGACCGGGGCTTCAACCAACCCTCCGAATTCAGCGCAACCTCCTACACCTGACGCCATTTTATACAATGCTTGCTTCAGCCTGATTCATCCATTCATGTGCATTCAAACTGCCTATTTACTTTCCTTTCACCAGTAGATGAAAAAACATAATTTACTTTATCAACACTTAATACCATTTTTGTTGGGTATTGAACAGTCCCTCATCTTGACACACTTGGCATACAGTAGATGATTAGCTTAAAGAGGCTGCCCCCGCTTTTAGGGGCATAGACCAATATCGGGTATTGCAGGCAAAAAAGGAACCCAATACCATTCCCCATTCCTAAGGGACGGACCTGTTCTTCTGGTTCAATTTACATATTTTCTAAGCCAAAACAAGTTTTTGGGCTACCATATAAAGCTTCAATGGTATTTCTGACATTTTGAATTGAAAAAAGCCTATTGGATGCAAAGCGAAACGTCTTCAAACTTTGAAACAAAGTCCAGTGGATTGTTTTTTTTTTACTTTTTTGGAATGACTGACCCCGAGAATCTTTACCAGCAGTTTAAAGAGGCATTTATCAGCTCTTTGATTGATTTTTAAGTAAGAAAACAGGAGCAAAAAGCAGACAAAATTGTAGGAAATTCTTAGTAAAACCTTCAGGAAAGGCAAAATACCGAGCTGCTCGTAACTCCAAAGAATTCAAAGAATGTCAAGTTTCTTCTAGAAAGAAAATGTATAAATAAGCAGCATTTTTCAAATAATCTATGGAAAGTCATTCTGAATCAGTAATAATCTCTTAATTAGAATTAAACATAAACATAATAAACATAATAAGAGCTAAAAATATGAAATATTTGTAATCACAGCCTAGGGAACTTTTGAAAAACTCCTAGTGCATACTATATGACAGATTGTTCCCCTGCTACTCACATATGTCTTCATGTGTTTTTATATGCATATCCATGCTAATTGGCTTCAAAATCCAATATTTAAATCTACTTTTTCAAGAGAGCTTGAACATTTAGATATATTCCCCTTTCCTTTCTGCTCTCAGTATGATTAATGGTTGCTCAACTACCACCCTAATTATGTGCAAAGTACTTTGAATTTAAAGTAGACGCCCGTGTTACTCCCTGGGCCAGCAGCTGGGTGCTTGAGGGCAGACTGCACTCCAGCAAACCCCTCTGTCGATAATTTCCCCAACCTCCTTCTCACTTTGCAGAGTAAACACACGTCTGTTCTCCAATTAACCACTACACTTCCTTTGAGCGTTATTGGTGTGTGATTGAGTGAGTGAGGTAGCGGGGCCTACGACTATTCAGTACTCTCTGCTGTCTGATCACAGCCTTGCAGTACAATAACATTTTTCTTTGCTTTAATTATCACATCGATGCAGGGGGCGAGTTATTAGTTTTTTCTTTATTAGATTTCAACAAGCAGTTGGTTAAAACTGTGTCCTTCCAAAGGTATTTCTATTTTCTTTCCTGATGGTATCTTTTTTAATTCTTGAAATCAAAATGTAATATCTCACAGTTTCCTAAAAAAGTGTGTTTTTTCATGTTTTTGTGTGAATAGATAGCACAGGGTTTAAAGGGGATTTAAAGGGAAGTCACTCAAGAGCACTCTAGAAAAAAGGAACAGCATCATGCACACAGGAGGTTGTAATTAACAAACTAGTTAACATTTCATGAGGAAGAGGTCATTAATGCAGTGCTTTATCAGAGCTGCTTCCTTTACACTTTGCTAAAGACAGATTTATGGCCTTGCTGTTTGTTTTTTCCTCTGCCCTCCCCCTTACAGACACAGGAGCACAAAAGTTGGCTGCATCACTCTGCTGGTTACACCATTACCATGAAGTACATGCATGCAGCTGCTCCTCTAATTCCTACAGCATAAAAATATGTCTTTAAAATCATAAAAATTGTAAAATTATTAAGTTCTAGACTGATCTTATCAAAGTGAAACTTTTTTTTTTTTTACCTTTAAACAGACTGTCATACATTGCATAAAAAACACATCACCCAGAAGACACAATCTCCAACATGCAACATGGTGAATTTCTTTGTTGGATGCTTTTTATTTTTAATTGTGTCAAATAGGTTTCTCCGTGCCGATGGAAAGATAATGAATAGAACTAAATCAATACCACAAGAATGCCTGCTAGAGGCTGTGAACTATGTGAGCCTGGGGAAGCGGTTCCACTGGCAGCAAACAAGTGATTCAACAAAGAGTAACAAATGGAGGGCTAACATAGAATATTCATCTTTTAAAAGAGTCTAGTCAAAGTCGAGGTCTAATATCAACAGGAATTCTGGAACGAAACTTGACTTTTTTAATATCAGATGCTCCCCATTTAATGAACTTCAGGCTTTTTGCAAAGACTAGTTGAAATCTATCATTGCTTTCTCCAAATTTCACAAAATGTACACTGATCTGTATTGGCCTATCACATAAAATACCATTGAAATATGGTTTGGAGGGGCAAAATATGAATTCTTGACTGTGTGAATACTTTTATGAGCCACTTTATCCCCTCCTGCCAATCAAAATCTGACCTTCTTGTTTATAATCCCAGCCCCTTTTATAGGCTGACGCAGGGTTGCAGTGATTTTCTTTTCTTCTTTACCAGACCTTTATATATTAATTCCCTGAGTCCTATTTGTTATATGTGGCAGAGCTTCTTTCTTTTGTGTAAACAAACAAGCAATTATTTTTATTTTTTTAGTATTTTATGGAATTACATAACTATATGCATGTAGTCATTTTTATTATTTGTTTAAAGCTTGTGGGGATGATGCAAAAAAAAAAAAAAAAAAAAATCTACGAGCAATATATTTTATTATCCAGAAATAACAGTTTTGACTTGAAAAATATTAGTGGTAATTCGAAACATATGCAGAGCCATGAACAAAGACAACCTTGTTCTCTTCAGCTGCAATGACTTCCCAATCATCACTGCTAAGGGGCACTCCAGTCTTGATGAAAGGCAGGAGCTGCTCCTCCGAAAGTGAGAAAACGTCTTTGGTGGTTTTTCCTGTCTTGGTAAATGATCCACATTCATGGATTTAATCAAGCCCTCGATATCAGTGTTAAAACAGTAACTCTAATTGGCTTCCTGTACAAAAAGGCACAGTCGTAATCTTTCCTGGCAATCACAGTTTGCTGAAAATTAATAAAGGGATTCCTCTTAAGGACTTTAACTAGAGATCAACTAACAAACTTGTTAGAGTTTTCTATTTAATTCTTATTTTTAAGCTTGACCAATAGAATCTGGTAATTATTTTATTGCTTAGGTGAAAAACCTCAGCTCTTGCACACACACACAAAAAAAAAAATCTGTTTTATGTTTTAAGGGGTCAAAAAAGTTGACTTTGTCTACCCATATTGGTTTAAATTTTGTGTTATTTTTGTGCTTGGTTATATGTTTTTCTCTTTAAGGTATGCTATTCTGCTAATGAGTGTTTCATATTTTTATAGCTGTCTGCTCTACTAACTATTTACAACCCCTATGACCCTCATTTGCCCTTGACAATTTCCTCCATTCCAACCCTTGTGGTATTTCTTTGAGGAGAGAGCAGGAAAATAATCGAGACAATATTGGAGTGTTTTATTTTAACACTTCAGTACAACTATGTCAATAACTCTATTTAATCTGTAATTTAATTTAATCATTTCACACATTAGAGATATATGATGAAATGTTACTGCATTTCTATTTAGGTCAAAGCATCAAGGAAACTTTTCATGTTAGACTATCAGTTTGTAATTCTTCAAAGTGTTTATTTCATTGAAAATGTCATTTTTTCTATGTCCAAAGCAATGAATGAAAATGATCGAAAGTTGTGCCAATGATTAATAGAAGATCTAGATAAGATCACATCAAATGCATCACTACTGATCAAATTTATAACCTCCACCCTACCACAGTAGGAAAAAATATCCTCTTGGCATCAGGATATGAGTTATGCCTTTGTGATCTTATATTTTTGTTGATTAAAGTAACCAAAAATGTATTTGACCTAAATGTAATATTTAATAAACTAATAGAAGATTAAAACAAATGATTATAAATTCTTTAAATGTGACTTAAACATAAAAATGTCTCTCAAAACATAAAAGATTAATGGAATGTACTGTTAAAACTTATTGTAATGAAAAGCAAAATTCTTTATCTTCCTGAGTGCTCATACAGAAGTTGAAATAACCATTCTAGCAGAATGGAGTGTTGTCATAGACTGGTTTATTTCTCATTCAGTATATAAAGTTCAGTTACAGTAGGTGTAGAACTAGCACATGGGTATACTAACACTAGACCGCAAGGTTTGGTTTTAGCATACCTGAGTTGGAGGAATCATTAGCAGTACATTAAAGAACTTATTCTGAATACATCAAATATTGGTTTCTGCCTATAAACACTATACAGCGTAGGAGAAGAACTCCGGACTGCTCTGCTGAATTCGTACAACCTTCGGCCCTATGGGTGACTTGGGTGAGAGACAGATGCGCAGATGATTGATGCTGGTCAAACTGGGACTACAGGCTCCTAGAAAAATGCTGCTAAAAAAATAAAAAGTTAGAGAAATTTATCTGAAAGCTGAAGCTCTCTATTATGGATGTGTGTCACAAGTTTCCTAATGTGTCTCACAGAGTAAAAAAATAAATTATTTTTATTTCCCACATTGAAGAGTGGAAATTAAAGGCATAGTGTAGGATTTTGCAAAAAGAAAAGATCCACCCTCTCTACTTAAAAAAAAAAAAAAAAATGCACATGCAAAAACTTGTACCCGCTCCCGATTATTAAACGTATGCAAGGGCAACCACAAGCCCATTTCTCCTTGTGCATGCTCTGTTTAAAAGTTGCTGTTTGCATCACTCATACAAGCTTACTTTCTAAAAGAAGATTAGCAATTTTCCCACTATGTCAGACTCACCCGGAGAAAGAACATCCTCCACTATACCTTTAAGGCCCCTGATCTAGAGTGCTCACTGTGAACTCTGTGTATTAAAAAATAAGCATTACCATCCTGAAAAATAAGGTCATTATAATTGAACACAAGGTCTATAATTGAAAAGAGAGTGTGACTCATTATTTTTTAATATTTCTGTGGAAATGTATTTCCTTCAAACTCCCAGACCTCTGGTAGAGGACTCAAGCAGGGGATGAAGAAGCCACTTTACCCTGCATAGGAGTACGGGGGTGGGTAGGAGAGTAGGTTTACATAGAAATATGTCATTGGAATGGACCCAAAGGACTATTCAGACGTCACATATCTGTCTAAAAGAGGTTTAGGATCTGTCACTAAAAGAACTTCCATCCAATCATCCACTCCATACATGACTGCTTCTCTTAAACCCAACGGAGAGTTGCTTCCTTCTCTTTAAGTAATGATGGATTATGTTTGGCTTTCTGTCAGTAACCTCAATGTTCATCAGCTAATTTCATATACCTTCCAGCTTTTTTTTTTCTTCTTGGTATTATTGTCCATACACTGCCAATGTGCAGGGCCCGGGGACCAAGGACTTAGAGTGGCAGTCTGTGGGAGTGGGGCTTGAACTCAGAAGCTCTATGCCCTAACCACTAGGCCACCAGTCCGCCTAGACACCTACAGACTGGTCAGGAGTCTTTTTATGTCTGTTATGGACTTGGTTTTTCACAGTGGGACAGTGGATGTTTTCCTTCCTTCCGTGTTTGTTTGATAATCTATTTCATTGATTTACCTGAAAGCTCTTTCGTTGCGACTGTTTCCCTTACAATAAACACATTCTATATCTTGGTAAAGTTCATAATCTCTCTCTTTTAATTGCAGATTTAGTTTGCCTTCCACATGTTTTTTTCTATAGGAATCTACATTCTCTGTATTCTGTAACTGTTTGATAAAAAAAAAAAATTATTCTGATTTTTGATGCAAATATATTTGCTTTTCCGTACATTTCGTGTTCTTCTTTTAAAACATTATGTCATACGGTAGAGGTCGTTAGCTGCACTTCAAAAATTACCTCTGTGAATCATCAGCTTCTTCACAGAGAAAATTTCTGGTAATTTCTAAGGGCTGAACATTTTATCTCTTGTTCTCATGATTTCATGAGTCAAATGTTCCCACTTCTAAGAGTTCTGGAGAGGGCTTTCAGTCTGCCTTCACTTCGATATTCATAGCTACAGTTTCCAAGTAAAACCTTTGTACAGTTAAATTTTATATTTTATTTCCGATTATTAGATAGGATTGGATGGGACATATGAATTTGTACGTTGTTAGCGTTATCAAGCAGGAACTATCATGACTTATCTCTGCATTAGCATAGGACAAAATGCAGTAATTACTGTGAAGAATTGAAATGTCTGGGAAGGTTTAATGTTTCCAGCAAAGGAAATGGGATTTCAGACATACTTATTCCTAAACTTCGGTATAGAAGGGAACTGAATCTGTATTTTCCGGGATGTGTGTAGGGTGTGACCATCTCTCAAACTCTGGAAATTGCTCATTGAAAAGGAATTAAGTTTCATTCTATGGTCGATTTGAAGCCTTATTTTCTACAGCTTATTTGACTTATTGCTGCCTATGATTTGTACCTCTGAATGGAGTAAAGCTCCTTATCAATCACACATGGCCTGCAGTTGGAGGAGTGAAAGGGACCAGATGAATAGTTTAATTTGTAAAGGATTTTGCTTCAGAGCACTTTTCTAACTATGATTACCATAATAACAGTGACAAGTGATTACATTTTGTTCAGACACTCTTATGGAACTGTCTAAATCCAAAACAAAAGGAAATCCATTGTTTATAACTGAATATGAACACAGCAGTTTTATCCATGCAAGTTATTTTGCCTTTCTCCTCTCTAAATCCTGAGAAAATGTGTTTGCTGGATTGTTAATAATACCTTTCTATTTTGCCCTACCATTCAATGCCTAATAGTGATATAAGCCTGCTAATAGATGACAGATTTTCTCCCAAGTGATTATGATTATGAATCTGAGTTATCAGAGTTCAGTTAAATCCTGAACTTTTATCATAATAGTCATAAAAAGGGTTTACCTTTGAATCTTTGAGTCTTGCATTGTCCATTGTTCTTTAGCATGAATATAAAGCTGTTTTCTGATTAATTATGTTTGGCTGTAGCTCTCATTGTCACCACCTTAGTCCTTGGACCTGCAAGTGTTGTTTTCCTTTTTCTGTCACTAGCCCTCACTTGCATGTGTAATTTATTCTGTTGGTGACTCATCTGGTCCTAGTTTCACCAAATATCTCCATATAAGCCTCTTGCTTTGGTCAATCTTAAACAGATTCTTCTGTTTACTTATCTGCTTGTTGTCTTTATCCTGTTGTTTTCTTTCTAGCCAACCAGTTCTCTGTTGGTCATTCCCTGTTCTTTGCTCTTGTGCTTACTTTGTTGTTAACTCCATCCTGTAAATGCATTTTTTTTAAAAATCATCACCTTCAATATAACACCCCTGTTTCCATGTCTCCTCTAAAGTCATAATAACATGCAAGACTGATTTTCTTCCGTTTATGGTCTCTAACTCTGAAGAATACGATTAAAATAACAATAGTACTGCAATATATATAATGTAACTTTGGTGTCTGCTTTGAACTGGTTGTTCAGGTTGACGTCTCCTTCCCCAAAAGCTCTGACTATCAATGAACCGCTGGGTGGAGATTTTGATTTAATTCAAAAATACTTTCTTAATCTCAAACGGAAATGAAGCATTGTTACAACTCTTATGTATCTTTTTTCAACATGCCTTAGGTAATAGCTTTAGGCAGGGTTGATCTTTTATAGCAGTGTATCTTGTTTTGGACTTTAACGGTCTGTTGATTTTTAACAGTCTTCTGCAGATGATGATCATAGTTTTATATAATTTTTTTGTGTGTGTTTTTCTTCGTGAAATCCCCTTCTGAAGTTCTAGAGGCTTTCCTAGAACAGAGACAACCTTTTTTTTTATCAGCTTTTTGAGCTCCTTAAAGTCATTTGCTTTGATGCTGTTCATCCAGCAGATGTTGATAGAAGAGATCACACTCACCACAGCAGACTGATGGAAGATATGCAGCATCTTGCTGCAAAAACAGCGAAGGAGGGCATTTGTTGAAACTGACAGATCTAATATACTTCTTTAAAATATTAAGCTGTTTTAGCCTTACCCTTAAAACCATCTTTCTTTATACTTTGTAGAGACATTTTAACATTTGGATAAAAAAAAAACTGAAAATTTAATTTCATATTCAGAAAACTGTCTGAAAATTTAGCTGCTGTGGTAGTTATTTGAGGAGTTGTAGCAAATATTTGCAACTTAAAGGATGTTCTTTTCCCGGTTGGATCATCATAGTTAGTGGTCCTCGTAATGGCTAATCATTCTGGTGATATGTTAACATAAGGCCGCCCAATGTGCTCATCCCCATTTTCACTTACCATAGGTAAGTGAAAATAAGTGTGCATTAAAAAAAATGGGCATTAAAAGAAATGGGCTCGTTCATGTGCATTTTGTTTTTTAAAGTGGAGAGGGTGGGTATTTTAAAAAATTGGCATAAATTCTCCGCTACTTATAATCTGTTTGTGCACCTCATTTTAGCGATTAATTTATGGGTAAAATAAATAAAAGACAAGTTATCATAGTTACATTTGAGAGGAATTTGTGTTAAAATGTAGGACAAGAAAATTTTTAAAATACAACTTAAGATTGCATATCTATTTTTAATCAAGTCTGCCACTTGAAGCCTCAAAATTGAACAGAAAACCCCCCTTACACAAGCAGCTGTCGCCACCTGCCAAAGCATTCAGAAAAGCTGAGTGGTAAAGCCAAAACAGACTATGACCTCGTCTGGAGCATCTAACCCCACTCAGGTCTCTAGTGTCCTGTTTTTTTTTTCTTTTTCTTTTAAACATGGGAAGCACCTGTCTATTTGGCTTCCTCTTAATACACTCAGGATGTCACCCATCACTGTTCTTATGCCCTTATGAAGGATTCTTTAAAGCAGTCCGGAAGCTAAGAGCTTGTAGAGGTTCTGCATTACTTAACCATCAGGTAAAAACGACAGGAACAAAAGGGTTTTGGAGCACTAACATGAAGAGGGTAAAAAGAGGTAGGATGTCCTAATATGCTTTTATGACTGCCTTGATTCACTATGAAGGAGAGCTAGAAGAAGTGCATTTGCTTCAAAAAGGCAGCGTTACAGTTTCAAAAAGGAATTGATTGGTCAGTTTTCTAATAAAAAAAAGATAACACGTAATGGAAAAGCTAACTGATATGGTAATGTAATTTTTTTTCAGTTATAATATAGTTTTGCTTCAGTTTGAAAATCTGCTACAGTCAATGACAAAGAAATGGGGTTTAAAACGATAACTTCATTCTTTAGCATTTTCATAGTCATTTGAATAAAAATAAGATATCTCTCGGTAAATATTCCCTTTTAAGTGCTGAATACCCCACAGAGAAATAAATCCATTTGTAAAATTATTTTGGAAAATGAAAATGATTACAAATGCTTTGCAAACGTCTGCTAGGAGATTCCCCAGAGGTAGCGGCTATTCGGTGATAAAAGACAGATCCACTTCCATCCCCTTCCAGCTCTCAGAGCCCCTGTCTATGTCACTAAGGTTAACATTGAGTAAAGACAGGTTTCTGAGGTACGAGGCTCCTGTGCAGCTTCAAATTCCCACACCCATCTTCTGCCTGTGCCTCTGTTCCCTTAGCATCATTTGTTGGTAGCTTCATAAACCCAGCATGGCCCGAGATTTAACTCTGGCAACCTACTACAAAAATCATGCAAAGCAACCGTTAGAACAATTGCCCTAATTTGTATGATTTGAGGTGACTTTTTATAGTTTCAGCAAGTAACAGACCTGCATGCAGAAGGTTCTAGGTTTTCTGGACCTTAGAGCTTCCCTGCTGTCTGTATAATCCATCAGGCTTACTGGAAATGAGCCAATGATTCACATAGGAAATTGTTGGTTGTTCTATATTCTGGAAAAATACACTCATACTGCTATTTCCTTTATGATACTGGGATAAAATAAAGAACAAACAATGTATATATACTGTATATAAAAAAACAACAACTAAAAACTGTAATGTAAT
>NW_015150604.1:270761-278615 GCF_000732505.1 Cyprinodon variegatus
TCAGAAAAAGATGTTGAAATGTCTGAAAGGTCGGACACAGGCGAGAGCGTATCGGGAGATGGAGACGAACAATACCTCACTCGTCCTTGGTCCTATCTCAAAGAACTTTTCAAAATAGTTGAAAGTTTGAGCTTTCTATTTATATAGTGGCATCTGGCTGTTTTTTTTTTAAAGGTTACTTTATACTTTTATGCTTTAAGTAGTTTTTGGAGCACATACTTTTTCACTTTTACTTGAATAAAGAGGTCAAGTTGATACTTCAACTTTTATCTATACTTCTACTTAAGTAACAAACGTGTGCACTTTTGACACCAATGATAATTAGTCAGTTTTCCCTATTTATTTTGTTTTAGCCAGTTGTTATTAACTTAATGTTTTACATTAATAAATGACAATAATATAAATGTTTTTTTATAAACTACAAGAAGGCAAAATACAAATACATTTTCCTAATTCAAAACATTAAAATATATATTTAATTTAGACTGCTATAGAACTTGAACTTTACTCAGCAAAACAAAGGTAACTTTCCTTAGTTGTTTGTGTTCAGGAAAGGTTTTGGTGAAACCCTTCTGTGGGTTTGGTTTTGTGTGTGTGTGTGTGTGTGTGTGTGGCTGCAAATACACTTCAGGGTTCATTAGCAAATTGACCACCCTGACAATGTGTTGGCAAACACTTCAGGAAACACATTTTCTTTTCCAGGGAAACCTCGAAAACAAAATCTAACCATGCATAAATTATATATATATAAGTATGTGGAAAGGAAAGGTGTGCCTCCACTGTGTACATGCTTGTAAGCAGTTTTGCTTTGGGATGTGGCCAAAACAACACATTTTCCCAAGCTTAATTAGAATAGTAATAGCATTGGGGAGAAGTGAATTGGCCTTTACAAAACTTAGTGAGGCATACAGCACAATGGGATTGGTGAGATGTCTAAGCCAGTTTGCTTACAAGGTAACACCATTTTGATGCAGTGTCGTAATAAATGGTTACTATATGGGGAGTGGAAAGAAGTGTAATAAATGTTGCTTTATGTAAAAGGGCGAGGCTTTCTTAAAATCCGTTTTTTCCTACTGAGTATAAAAGAGTAAAAAGTAGAACATTTTCTAGGTCAAGTCTGTTTTTAGACAGATTCTTGATGAACTTTGCTGTTGCTTTTGTTTCTTTGTTTTTAATTAATGGAGCCAAAGGACAAGAATCTCTGGGATACTGAGTGTGGAGAAGTTTTGTATTTTACCTGAAAATAGTGTAGAAACCTTGGAAATGTTTAATAATGAATTTTGACACAGCAGCAGCATTAAGAAGACATACCCCTCATGTTACTGCAGTTGAAAATGGAAATCTCATCCTGTGAAGGACTTTCATGTGGACATCTCTCTGAAAGTTTTCAAACTTGATATGAAGACCCTTTGGCTGTAATTGGCACTTCTCTAATTCTAACATCTTGAGTTAAATAGTTTGCCAGGATTTTAATTAAATGTTGAGGCACAGCCAATCGTCTCTTATGGGACGCCCATTTTAAATCTAACAGAGACCTTTAGTGATTTTTAGAAAAAGAGCTTGCAAATCTAGTTTAAAGCATACTTATTATTTACTTTCAAAAACAGCTATTTTTAGCTTCATGTATAGATATGGATTAGTATGAACATCCTCAGTCCAGATTTGAAAGAAAACTATCACATTTCAATCCGAAAAACTCACAAGAAGATAAAAGACAATTGGGAGAAATGTATTGATACAATTACTTTGTCTTTGGCGCTCAGATCCCGGCAGGAAACATAGCGCTTGATTTTGATAGTTATGCATGAACAGGAGCAAAGAATAGGGCTGTTTCCCCCCAGGTCTGAAACTGGTGGTGGAGTGGAGATAGAGGAAGTTTGTCAGTCTGTAGACTGCTGGTTAGCGAGACGGTTGTGCTTTATGGGGAGATCCAGTGGACTGCGTGAGCTGATACTAAAGCTTAAATCAGGGAGCTGGAAGATGAAGTTCAGTTGGATAACACAGGTTGAGAGAACCTGTCAATTATGAGCAAGCATGAAGCCACAGTGGAGAGGAAAAACTTCCCGTTGGGAAGAAACCTCTGGCAGAACCAGACTCAACATGGCGGTCTTCTGCCCGACTGGTTAAGATGAGACAGGGAACGCAGTAAGAGTCCGGGAGGAATGACACTCTGATGAAGCTTTAGCTATGATGGTGGAGGAGGGGCTGGAGGTGGGTTGAAACTGTGTCATCTGAATGAAGTCACACAGCACAACCACCGTCTGTGCACAGGAGCAGACAAGTGGATCGGAGGCCTTTTAAGATTAACTTTAGATGCCATGGTGGTTGAAAGCTGATTGGCTGTGTTGCAGGTGGATGAAGGAAAGCAATGAGTTTCTTCAGTTGAACCTCCACCTAGGCTCCATATAGTAAAAGAAACATACTGGAAGAATTCTCCCTAACGATACAAAGGAAACAATACACTATAGAGCAGATATTGTTTTCTGGTATTAACCCATCTAGATGCCAAACATATGAAATACAAATAGTTGAGATAATAACCATGATGACAGAATGAAACAGTCTAGCTGATGGCTGTGGCCTGGTGTAGGTACCAGATCTGCTCGGGTGGTCAGATCTGCTCAGGGCCCTGCCCCTTCCTATGACGTCAATATACGGCAACTCCACTCGGACAAAATGTATTGCACCAGTTTCTTAAGGATAAAATCTCTTTTGGAGTCTCAACATAATATTACCTATATTTGCTTTTACTTTACATTTCATTGGAAATCTAAAGTAGCCGAAAGTAGAAAACAATCATTGCCAGTCTTGAAGGAAAGTACAACGTCCTAATGCTGAGCTTTGCTATTTAACAATATGACAAAAAAGTCTCAGCTTATTTTTTTTCTGTTTATTAAGATCTTTTTTTTTTTCCAGTTTTGTAAAACTTCATCGGTCATTAGACACGCTAACACTACTGATGTTCCCAACTCGACACATGGACGCTGCATGATGTTATTATCGTTGTCTGGGCAACCACATGATGTAAACCACATGTTTACATCATGTGGCAACATTCAACCAATCATGTTGGTAACGTCACTGGCATGCACAGGACCCAAGCAGATCTGACCACCCGAGCAGATCTGGTACCTACACCGGCATGGGACAGGATAACTTGATGACATTCATATTTTATTCTAGATGGTCATTTTGCTCTGACACAAAGGCTGAAGATATAGATTTTTCCAGATAGATTTACACAAATTTGATGAATTCTTTTCAAACTTTTATTTATATATTTATTTTTTGATATCAACATTAGCCCCTTTTAAGTTGTACAAGTAGTCAAGACTTTACAGCTGTAACAGTTATCAGGATTGCTATGAATAACAGCTGCACTTTGATAACTTGATTCCTCCCGAGAGAGATGGCAGCACTGAGACATCTATACAGTAGTATTATGAATGTCTCTGTACAAAGCAAAAAGTGGGTTTTTCTTAAGATAGATTTTTTTCTTTTGCTTTTAATGCAACATTAGTTCATTTTAACCTTTTATTTTTTCAACGTTTTAGCAAAAGCTGCGGCACATGACGATGGAACTCTGCAAAACCTGAAAAAAAAAAAGTTTTTTAAGAGAGTAAAAAATAGCCAAATCTGTCTCAAGAAACATTGAGAAAAACCAATGAGGGTTTTTATCCAGCCTGAATTTATAATCTAGAATTTCAATGCCCACCTGTGTGTTGACTGCAGAGGTAATGACTTCCATTCCCACTGGTCTGTTACCTGATATAACATCACATCATCAGCATCTGTGGAAATATATTGGTCTTTTCCAGGCTCATCTTTGTGTATTTTTATTGGATCTGCACTAAATAGAAGTTCCAACTTCATCTCTTTATATAGCTGAGTATTACTTTTATTCAGTTATTTCTCTCTATGCTTCTTGTAAGTCAGCTGAAAAATGATAGTTGAACTTCTTAACTTCAGCTTTTCTGTAGACAAATATCTATTTTATAAGGTATTTCATTTCGTTATTATTGGCTTACCAATATTGATAATATTTTCTATCCATTTTTTGTTAGGTTTTTTTTTTATATTGTCAATGTATGTACATATGCTTTCCAATCTGAATTGTGGCTGCTTTATGTTTTTTTAGAGTCTATAAATCCTTGATGATGTTGGGAGTAAAGGATTTACATAGTAACAGAGTTAGTAAATGGACCGATCTAAGTAACTTTCACACATTAACATTGCAATCTAATGCGGCTCATTATTGTTTCTTAGTCAGTTAAAGCAACTTTTCGTGAGTGCACATACTTTGTTGCAGAAGACTTGTAACTGAGGCGTACACTGATTGACTGAGAAGCTGTAATCTGGGCGGGTGTTCAGCATGTATTGGTTACTGTATCAGTCAGTGCTGCAGATTCAGTGACCATTTAGTACCATTTTCAATAATTGTATAGAGGAAGACGTTCTTCTTCCGGGTGGATCTTCAAAATGAGCGTACCTCCTAATTGTCAATCATTCTTGTTTTATGTTACCTTACCTACTTACTTTTTCCCATTTTCACTTGCTGTTGGTGACTTTTGACATAGTGCAAAAATTGAAAATCTTCTTTTGGAAAGTAAAGTTGCATGAGCGATGCAAACAGCAACTTTTAAACAGAGCGTGCACACTGGAGAAATGAGCTCTTGCATGCTCTCACACACGTTTAATAGGCGTTCCCTCTTCGGAGCAGGTACAGGGTTGTGCATCTGCATTTTTTTATTCGAGAGGGCAGCTATTTTCAAAAATTCGGCAAATTCCTCCCTTCCTTTAAGAAGTAGGGCTAAACGATTTTGCCAAAAATCAAAATTGCGATTATTTTCAATCATTATTGCAATTTTATTGGGATAATTCTTAGAACTAAGCAAACCCATGTCGGTGTTTGACTCCAGGTTTTCAGTTTTATCATTAACTTAAAAGCCTGCTTGTCCAGTGTCCAGTGTTGCAGGACTTACTCACTTACTTACTTCCGCTATAATGCATTAACTATATGCTAGCTACAACTCTTTCTTCTTCTGAAATGTGTAAACATAAACACCTGCACCTATTTGGTCCTAAGCTACTTGTAGGTCAAAACTGCTGAAACAAAATCTGGCTCATAATAAAAAAATGTATGATGATATAAGGAATGATTCAAGCGTTTTGTTCTGCAAAAAATGAAAAAGATAAAACAGAGTAAGCATACAGTAAGCCACCTCATAATTCTTAGTTGAGGTTTTGCTGTTTGAAGAGGTGATGTGTTACAGTTTGATTGCTAGCAGCGTGATGAAAAAGGAAAATATATCTAAAGTTGGGGAAAAACCTTTGGCTTCTAAATCAACATGACTCAGGCAGCTTTCCCAACTAATATTATACATACTTCATGATCATTTTGTTATTTACCTAGTAGTAAAAAAAAACAAACCTCTTGTCATCATCTCTCAATTTAGTTAAATTCTTACCAAAATTAGATTTGATACATACATTTTATTTAGTGATTAAGTAAGATAAAAATCTAATTCTGCATGGCAGAAACTCTCTTGAAGATTAAAATCTTCATGGCCTGCTTTTAATAATACACATCTGTAAATGTTCAGTGTTTACGTAAATCACAACCACTTTAGCATGCATCCTTTAAAACGCAGCTCAGGGCCTCTGCTTGGTGACTTTTTTCCCCTCAGTAATGATTGATAAAGTGGAGCCTGTGGAAAAACACAGGCTGCCAGAGTAGGTGTTACATGTACAACATCACACAGAGTTAACCAAGCAGCACATGCACATGACAATACGCTGCACGCCAGAACGACGCAGCCTCACATGGTTTCGGGGTTTTGATATATTTTGCGGAAAATTGTCAGAGATGGCTCTTTGCTGAATTTGCAACAGAGCGTCTTCACATGCAGGCTTCAAATGCAAGTAATTATGCTTCTCTTTAGGAGTACAGTAATTCGCCGGAATTCCTTTCATCTGCATCCAAAAAGTGCAGTTCTCATGGAATATAAGCGGCAATAAACAGCACAACATGGAGATTGTAATGTGAACAGTATGCCGCCACTCATACGCGTAATTGACCCTTAGTAAAGTTACAATCAGTGTCCTGTCGGAGAGACTATGTCCACTCCGTTCCCAGAACAGTTCAGTTAAAGGAGGAAGTTTGACATGTCTGAAGTCATGAAAAATATCTCCATAAATGTGGTGCAGTTAGCTTTTAGTCACACTTTACCATATTTATACACATATAATTGAACATGTCAAACCATGCAATAAAACTCAGCGGATAACACTTTCTATTACCATCTCTGACAATATGGTGCCACAAGTAGACTTTTACTCTTTGTGGTAGGAAAGCTTTTGTGTCCCAAGTGCGGCCTGGCCAAAGCTCAAATGGTCTCCTACTGTAAATGAGGACACATGAAATGCCTAATCCTATTTATGTTAGCATTTGTACAGTGGAAGAAAAGGAAGCTCAAAGCAAGGCTATTTACAGTATTTGGTTGAAGGAATATGATCTCCACACCAAAAAAAAAAAAGTTCCCTCAGTTCGGCCCAGTTCTGTCTTTTTTCCTTCTCAATAAAGCAAGCAAAATGTTTATAGTTTGATTAAAATTGATCTTTTCAAACATGCACCAGCAACAAACACCCAGTGGTGTATAGACATGACATTTTTTTTTTCTGTTTGTTTTAGAAAAATGAAAATGAAATGGATCATCAGGATTGTATCTGCCGTTTCTCTATGTGAATTTAAGTTTTGAATTAAATGTTAGGTTTTTTCTTTTTTAGCATTTTTATCATCTTGAAACTCACCTGTCACATTGCATCCAAAGACCTTGCACTTAAAAGAAGCCTGGAACCTGCTGTTTGTTCCTCATTTACCATTTAATGAATACAACTACTTCTGCAATGCTGGTCTTGTTCTGTCTTGATCTCAAGCCCAAATCGACCCCTTTCTCTTTTATACATCGCTTTAAGTTTATTTGCCATCAAACAGCATTTCCTGCTGACTTAAATGTATTTTGTAAATATTTCTCATAAGTCGCTTGAGGTTTCCTTCTTTCATATGTAATTTCCGTGTTACCGAGGTTGGAGGAGCAGCACTAATTGAATCTTGCGTGTGTTCCTATGATTATGGGAGAGTTTGAATGGATTTAGAGGCTTGATCTTCTGTAATCTCACTCATTACATTACGAGCTACATAAGAGTCTATTATTTTCCAGCTTGATTAAAAACATCTGCTTTTTTCTCATATCCTTCTTTTCCTGGCTCTAAAATTTCAAACAGCTAAGTTTTCATTGCCAAAAAAAAGGTGCTTACACCCTTAGCTTGATTTCCGCTTAATTCAGAAGCTTATTGAAACTGTAAAGAATGTGCCTGGATGTTTGTCCTTCTAAAGCTTACGTGACTTTTCAGAGTATGGATACCTCAAAACTAAGCAGCCTCTTTTCCATGACCTTTCACTGGTATTGCAGCAGAGTTGTATTTCAATCAAACACATGCATAAACACAATAACATCTGAATATACTTTGCCAAACCTAAACCTACTTTACATTAAGCCCAAGTTGTATTGCACAAAAGAAACTGTTGGATTGTTTCAGAGAAGTATTTTAAGGAAGAGGATAATTGGGTTTCAATTGGATGGGTGGGTATGTCCGTTATGATTATAAAAGTTGGACTTTGCTTGATGTAGGGCTGAAACCAACGATTCATTTTCACATCGATTAATCAGTCAATTCTTTTTTTGATTAGTCGATTAATAATCGGATAGCAAAAGGTTGCTTAAAGAAGCTTTTTAATGAAATTAAACCAGGTAAAACTAAAAGCTTAGATATATTTTGTATATATATATATAT